>NW_022900925.1:7475165-7567684 GCF_012274545.1 Fukomys damarensis
GACCTTTTAAAGCTTTTGCGGGGGGTTACTGAGGATTGAGCTCAGGACCTTGCACTTGTGAGGAAGGAAGCAGAACCACTGAGCTAAATCCCTGACCCTTAAAGTTTTTGATTTAAATAGAGACAATTGATTGGAGGAGATATGGGTAGACTAGGTTAAGGAGGACATACATCATTAAACAACATTTTCTGGTTTGTGCGTCTGCAGTTGCCGACAAGGCAGCCTATCTCCAGAGTCTGAACTCTGCCGACCTGCTCAAAGCCCTCTGCTACCCCAGGGTCAAGGTCGGCAATGAGTATGTCACCAAAGGCCAGACTGTGCAGCAGGTAGGCACAGGGCTTCGGTGAATCACACATATATCCTAGACCTTGTGACATATCTTTTATAACGTGAACAAATATTACTGTATTTGTGAAGGTGTACAATGCAGTGGGCGCTCTGGCCAAGGCCGTCTATGAGAAGATGTTCCTGTGGATGGTCACCCGCATCAACCAGCAGCTGGACACCAAGCAGCCCAGGCAGTACTTCATCGGGGTCCTGGACATCGCCGGCTTTGAGATCTTTGATGTGAGTTATCTTCATATTAATAAAAAGTGAGAGAGAGGCAAATAGGGTCTTGGTATACTACATATTATCATTATTCATTAGCATTTATATCATCCACCTTGTTTCAGTACCTACACCTAGAGCAAGACTTAACCCAAAATATCTAGGAGGTAACAGAAAGTAATGATAATAATACTTAACACCTACCGAGCAGTTAACTTATCTCTGGCTCTATGCTACAGACTTCAAAAGGTTACCTCATCTATGATCAAAACAACCCAGTAGTAGTAGTTAATATTAATCCTTGTTATTTATGAGGAATCTGCAGTGAGAGGAATCAAAACACTAGTGAATCAGGCCAGGATCCAGCTCAGTGGTGCCACTACCTGCCTTGTAAGTGCAAGGTCCCAAGTTCAATCCCCAGTACCCACCCCCCAAAAAGAGTGAAACATCTCACAGGCATATAAGACAAACCCAAAATAGGAACCTAGATTTATATTGTTTGGGCCACACAGAAGGACAAAAGGAAAAGGTAAACACCTAGAAATACATAACAGTCTCTCTTTTTCCAAGTTTAACTTATACAAACAATTTCACTTCTAAATCACTGACTTTTTCATGAACAAAATGAGAGAATAAAATATTAAAAAGACATATCTTTAATTGCTGTACTGTGTCGGGTCTCTATTTTCATAGACAGGAATTAGCCTGGACAAGAGGCATTTGCCAATGTCTGAAATGAATAGAAATTAGCCTATTCATTTCACTTTATACATCACCTTTAAGATAAGCTTTCCTTAGCAAAGTGAGAGCCAACTTGAAAATGTGAACTTCATTTTGAATTAGAGATGGAAGGTAAAAGAAAAGAGGGTCCCCACCCAAATTACTTTCCCTTTCACCCTTAAACCCAAACTGTAACATACAGGACTTGTGATTGCAGTTTTAAGGTATATTCTTGCCAGCGTGCTTTAAGAGATGAAAGAAGGTGGATTCTACAAACCTGCTGGAAGTGGGGGACCCTAAAAATAACCAGATTTTATTAAAAAGACTCATGCCAGTAATGATTATATTTTCCTGGAATTTTTGAAGGAAAAACAATTAAGTTTAAATTGTATCTTATTATTTTATTCCAAATTTTATTCAATAGAAGAAAAATTTCAGCAAGAGATTTTATGACTATAAAACCCATTTAATGATGAGAATCTCTGTTGTGGGCAGTTCAACAGCCTGGAGCAGCTGTGCATCAACTTCACCAACGAGAAGCTGCAACAGTTTTTCAACCACCACATGTTCGTGCTGGAGCAGGAGGAGTACAAGAAGGAAGGCATCGAGTGGGAGTTCATCGACTTCGGGATGGACCTGGCTGCCTGCATCGAGCTCATCGAGAAGGTTTGTTTGACTTCTGGGGAAAGGTCAGGCTTTAAAGATGACCAGTACAGATCCTTTGGTGATTCTGGAAAGTATCATTATAAACCTCAAGTAATTTTCTATCTGAAGATATTGAGAAGTTGCTATGAGAAATCACTTCCTCTTTGTAATTTTTGCATAAAAGGGGTTTGAAGGTGGTTGACTTTTATTCTGACTAGTATTATTTTAATAGACTCATACCCAACGTTAAATCAGCACTGAAAACTGACATGGTCTGCTTCACCAGAAGATCCATGGTCACTAGCTCTAATCTATCTCTATTTTTATCCCAGATATATTGACTAGAAATATTTTTCTAAATAAAAATTGAATGCACTGGCAATATGGCTTTGTGAAAGTGAATCTGCTAGAAACAATAAGTCAATTTTTATGTTGTTTCACAATTTTTTTCTTTTTTGGGGGAGTACCAGGGATCGAACACGAGACCTCCCACTTGTGAGGCAGGTGGCGGAACCACTGAGCTAAATCCCCGGCCCCCATACTTTATTTTCAAGAAGACTAAATATTGAAAATACCTTAAATGAGGATTGAGTTACTTATACTGTCTATTATTGCCATGGAGTCAATCTCACTCTGAGCCAGCAGATACTTTTTATAGAAAAATTTAGACAACAAATTTATTCATTTAGTAGAAAAACCGAGAAGAATAATTCAAAACATTTTTACAAATCAGACCCAAATGCTGTGCTAAGCTTTGGAGTTTGTATCCAGGCACCCTTTAAATTCTTTTTTTCTCATTGAGTTTATTGGTACATTTGAGATATACAGTACAGTTACATTCATCATTGGGATCTTGTACCTTTACAGGACAGGTCTTGCTTCTCATTATTTTCCCCTTACCCCTGCCCTCCCTTCACCCCCTCCTTCTTTCCCTATTTACAAATGCTTTATTTCCATTTTTAAATTTTCTCATATTTTTTTCCTTTCCCTTCTTTCCTTTCCCCTGCCCTTTCCACTTCCCCTACACCGTTATCCCTTTTCTATTTCACATTGTCAGTTATACCATTAGGACCTTATGTACAATTATAGTTTTTCAAACCAGAGAAACTATTTGGTATTTATACATGTGACTTACTTATTTCACTTAGGAATATATTCTCAATATGTATCCATTTTCCTATGAATGAGTCTAATTTCTCACTCTCTATGGCTGAGTAGTATTCCATGTTATAGAAAAACTACATTTTCTTTATCCAGTCTCCAACTGATGGGCAAATGGGCTGTTTCCAAGATTTAGCTATTACAAACTGTGCTGCTATAAATATGGATTCACATATATCACTGTGGTATGATTCTTTTAAATCTTTTGTAAAGATACCCAGCAGAGGGATGGCTGGGTCAAATGGAACCTCTAATCCCAGCTCTTTGAGGTATCTCCATATAGATTTCCATAGTGGTTGCACCAGTCTGCACTCCCACCAACAATGGAGAAGGGTTCCTTTCTCCCCACAACCACGCCAACATTTGTTATTGTCTGATTTCTTGATAGCAGCCATTCTTCCTGGGGTGAGGTGGAATCTCAGCATTGTTTTCATCTGCATCTCTCGAATGACCAGTGATGTGGAACATTTTTTCATATATTTACTTGCTGCTTTTACTTGTTTGTCTGAGAAATGTCTGTTCATTTCAGATGCCCATTTATGAATTGGGTCTTTATATTTGAGGGGTTGATTTTTTTTGAGTTCTTTATATATTCTAGATAATAGGCCTTTGTCTGAGAAGCAGCTGGTAAAAATTTTTTCCCACATTGTAGGTTGTCTTTTAGATCTGTTTTTTTTTTTTTTAGATCTGTTGATGGTTTCTTTTGCAGTGCAGAAGCTTTTTAATAAGATGAGATCCCAGTTGTTGATTGTTTATGCTAGTTCCCGTGCTACTGAGGATTTGTTCATAGTCTTTTCCTATGCCAATGTCTTCAACAGTTCTGCCTAACCTATCTTCCAGCAAATTTAGTGACTCTTTTTTAATATTTAGATCTTTAATCCACTTGGATTTTAATTTAGTGCATGGTGAAAGATAAGGGTCTAGTTTTAATCTTTGGCAGGTTGACATCCAGTTTTTCCCAGCCATCCTTTAAAATAAAAACAGTATTACACAAGAAACATGAGAATGAATGACATGGGGATAACATGGGGACTTTTTGAGCTGTGGCTCTCATTTACTTTACACATATATTTTATTGGGGAAGCTCATAATGCAGTGGAATGACAGTCACCACATCTATATCTTTGGAGAGAAGTGAAGTTGATATCTGTACCTACTTTTCTGAATCCAGCCGCTGGGCATCTTCTCCATCCTGGAGGAGGAGTGCATGTTCCCCAAGGCGACAGACACCTCCTTCAAGAACAAGCTGTATGACCAGCACCTGGGCAAGTCCAGCAACTTCCAGAAGCCCAAGGTGGTCAAAGGCAAAGCTGAGGCCCACTTCTCGCTGGTGCACTATGCCGGCACCGTGGACTACAACATTACTGGATGGCTGGACAAGAACAAGGACCCCCTGAATGACACCGTGGTTGGGCTGTACCAGAAGTCCGCAATGAAGACTCTGGCCAGCTTGTTTTCTACTTATGCTAGTGCCGAAGGAGGTATTTTCTGTGTCCTTAATCTAAATTAAACCTAATTCCACAGAACATGCATCTTCCAGACTCAGGATGTTACCCTGAATGATGGTTTTTTTCTTACTTCAGACAGCGGTGCAAAGAAAGGTGCTAAGAAGAAAGGCTCTTCTTTCCAGACTGTGTCAGCCCTTTTCAGGGTAATGTACAAATTTAAATTGAAAAATTGTTCCAACTTCCATAAATTATGACAGTAACCTGACTTAGAATAAATTAGGAAGGAATGGAATGTCAGTATGAATTAGCTCAAATATTCACTCTCATCAGGATATAGCCTATACTATGATGAGCCAATACCACTAGTAGCCAATATTATTCCTTATCATGATTATCTAATGTACTCAAGGATACCAAAGTGTCCTTAGATGATTCTTATTATATAATGAGTCTGACTTTTAAGAAAGAATAGCTGAACTTCACAACTGTCCCTGCAGTAATTTTCTTATTTTTCTAATGCTGCACGTTCATAATGATACACTCTTTAGGAAATTATTTGACCAAAAAAAAATCTTTGCCCTCTGAGGAGAGTTTATTTTTTATAATAGCTGAAAATCCTGTGTAGCCAAGCCTAGTGACTTAAAGAGATGACTAAAGTAAAATATATCTCTTGAGGGACCGGGGATTTAGCTCAGTGATTCTGCCACCTGCTTCACAAGTGCAAGGTCTCGAGTTTGATCCCAGGCAGCTCATTAGTAGCAGAGCAAGGCCACAGTCTCTTGTCTTCTGGCTCCAAGTTGCGAACACTTCCTGTGTATCAAGGCTACTCACTTAACAGTCTGTTTGTCAGGCAGAACCTGGGTGTACTAAAAAAAAAAAAAATGTTCATCAGACATATCTCTTGAGATCAAAAGAATAATAATTTTACTACAAAACAATGTGATTTTCTTATATGAAATTGGTTCTTCCAAATAGAAGTGTGTAAGATATTACAGTGACTGCTTTAGGAGAATTTGTTTGACTAAGTCTCACTTTCAAAACTAACATCCAAATTTGACATATGATCCATGACCTCTGACATAAAGAAGAAAATTGTTCTTGTTTTTCACCTTCATCATCACTAATTTGCATTATCTCACCAAGTAGATTTGTTTCATCAACTTGTCCTTGTGTATGATTTTGGGATTAGACATTTACATTACTTATTTATATCTCCTAATGGTTAACTCAGATGTGAAAAAAACATCTGCCTTCCTAAAGAGCATACCATAGGAACACTGCAAAATACTGACGTGTATGTTTCCTATGGCTGAATGAAATATAGTCTACCATAACTAATTACTCTCAGGAATAATCCCTCTGATTTGCTTCAGCTTGTAAACTGTCTCAGGTATCCAAGGTTATTTGGTCTTACAATTGTAAACTCTTCAAAAAACAGAACAACCACAACAACAAAAACCAAGAGGATAGATGTCCTGAGGAATAATAAACTCAGGCAAAGAATTGCAGAAGTTGGGACAATTGCTAATCTAGGTTGCCACTGTAAATTGCTAGCTACTGTGAAAATTATTAGCACTGAAAAAGGTGAAAGAGGCCTTAGAAATGATCTCAACTATTTTCAGATGAGACCCATGGAAATAAAGGGAATCTTAAAGCATCAGGCAGCTCATTAGTAGCAGAGCAAGGCCACAGTCTCTTGTCTTCTGGCTCCAAGTTGCGAACACTTCCTGTGTATCAAGGCTACTCACTTAACAGTCTGTTGTCAGGCAGAACCTGGGTGTTATAAATGAATACCTTGGAGGTGTGTGCTTCTTTGCAACATTTTGGCCTTTTAATTATTTAGCAAGGTTGAATCCTGAGACCTTTAAAACACAGAGCAATTGAAGCCTCATAAGCTTACGCCTAGTAAAGAGAATGCCTCAGTTCATTCCATATGATTACAAAAAAACAAAAAAACCCTGAAGCAGAACTTTCTCATCAAGTCCTTTTTATCTGGTTTTCTAGGAAAATTTAAATAAACTCATGACCAACCTGAGGAGCACACATCCTCACTTCGTACGGTGCATCATTCCCAATGAAACCAAAACTCCTGGTAAGACACACAGCATGAGGTACTGAACAGGCCGCGGCTTGCAAATATAGTGCCCAGTTGATAAGTTCTCTTCTCTGTTTTCAGGTGCCATGGAGCATGAACTTGTCCTGCACCAGCTGAGGTGTAATGGTGTGCTGGAGGGCATCCGCATCTGCAGGAAGGGGTTCCCAAGCAGAATCTTATATGGCGATTTTAAACAAAGGTCAGTTCCTTGTTGTATTTCACTAAATGCTATAAAGATTTTACCACCTTAATTGTTGTCCTCTGTTCATTACATTTAATTATCCTACTTAGTATATATTATACAATTAAGATGTTGAATAACACAGTCCTGTAAGTCCTGAATAATACAGTCCTGTAAGAAGATAGACTAATAGGTTAGAAAAATGATATGCAGGAGATATACAAAAGTAAATTATATTGCTTTGATCTTAAAGGACAGTTGGATTGTCTATTTTTACTTTCACTTTCAGATTTTTACTGATATTTCTTTTTGGTGTCACTCACATATGTGATCACATCTTCCTAACCATTCTTTCCTTGCTTAACTGAGCAGATACAAGGTTTTAAATGCAAGCGCTATTCCAGAGGGACAATTCATTGACAGCAAAAAGGCTTCTGAAAAACTTCTGGCCTCTATTGATATTGACCACACCCAATATAAATTTGGACACACCAAGGTATAGCTGTATTTATTTACACCTAATCCACTACCTTCTGTCACTTCTTTGTCTCCTGCAGTATCAGGATGATTTGTGACTCTCTCTTTCTCTAGGTTTTTTTCAAAGCTGGCCTTCTTGGTCTTCTAGAAGAAATGAGAGATGAAAAGCTGGCTCAGATTATAACAAGAACGCAAGCCGTCTGTAGGGGATTTCTAATGAGGGTAGAATACCAGAAAATGCTGCAGAGGAGGTAATAACCATATAGAATATCAGGATTGTAAGGTCCCTTAGCTATTAGCCTTCCTTATTCACTGTTTCTTTCATGTTATGGCTAATGTGTACCTCTCACCCCTACAACACATCAGTCTTCGCCTCACCCTTCACATTTGGAGTTCCTCCAAAACTTCTCTCCTGACTCCACTTTCTTCCTTTTCATCTATGTCACAGTGTGCAGTAAGCACTATTTTCATCATGCTGTATCTCAGCTCCTGGCTCACCTTGGCATCCCATGACAAATCTAAGTTGCCTTGTTGACTGTCAAGGCCCACTCTATTCCCCACCTCATCTATCATTTTCAACCACATAGGCTTTTCCAGCCAGGCTACACAATTTGCCGCTTATCTCTTATTCTCATGTTTGCACAAGTCTTATTCCCTCATCCAAATTTATCTATTCCAAAGCTCCATTTCATCTTTCTGCAATTAACTGAACCAAGCTTATCTCCAACACTACTGCATTTCCTCTCCTCACACACATTTTGCATTCATGTTTCTCATCTTTCAGGCTGCATTACAAGTGGAGCCAAGTCTTTTCCATGGGTCTCTGCTAAGATTTCTGTCATGGTATTGGTCCTCTCAGATTTACAGTTCTTAAAAATTGGACCTCTAGACATAGAATTTCCATTTTCAAAACCTTGAAAAAAACAAACATTGCTACAAGTTAGTCAAAACTTTGCCATTCTATTGCTACAGTTTGCAGAAAGGATATTTTTATTAATATTTTTAAGTTTTATTTAAATAAAACCAAATTGGAGCTAAATTCCCTGTGAATATTAATGATGTAATTGAACAGATAAGACAGAAGCACTGGGAAGAATTTGAAAAAGTCAATATATTATCTAAAGAAGCCAACGAAAGGGTGACTAATTCAGCACTGATCAAAATCAAAGAGGAGAAGTTTAAAGAATGAGATGACAAATACCATGCTCAGCTTTTGATGAGACAATTTAGAAAGAAACTCGTGCCATTTCATAGTGCACATCCCTGTAGCAACAGCTAAGCAGCACCATCAACTTACAATTACCACACCCACTCCCAAATCATGACTATTGTAATGTGTCAAGTGATCTTAGAGTGCTATGTGCTGCTTACGCATTCAAAGTGTTCTTCCTCCAAATTCACCTTCTCTGCTAGTCTGATAAGGAACTGAGAAACACAAAAGACTGGACTATGAATGATACTCACATTAGTAAAGCATTTATACCAAGGAATACTCAGCACAAGTGTGAGAAGGCACACGTGTGTATATGTGTGCATAACTAACACTAAAAAGTTCATAAAGTGGAGATATTCATGAAAAGGAAAGGGAGCTTGTGTGCAGTAAATAACATTCCCTCTTACAGATCTATCTAAACCAGTATTTCTGGGCCAGGGATTTAGTTCAGTGGTGCCACTGCCTGCCTCACAAGCATAAGGTCCCAAGTCCGATCCCCAGTACCAAAAATAAATAAATAAAATAAACCAGTATTTCTGCATCATTTCAGAGAAGCCCTTTTCTGCATCCAATACAACGTCCGTGCCTTCATGAATGTCAAACACTGGCCCTGGATGAAACTCTTCTTCAAGATCAAGCCCCTGCTCAAGAGTGCAGAGACAGAGAAGGAGATGGCCACCATGAAGGAAGAGTTCCAGAAAACCAAAGATGAGCTCGCCAAGTCGGAGGCTAAGAGGAAAGAGCTCGAGGAAAAAATGGTCACTCTCTTGAAAGAGAAAAATGACCTGCAGCTCCAGGTCCAATCTGTGAGTACTCCCTGTTCCGAATACACCATGTGACGGTACCTTTTCTGGGATACACGTAAACTAACTTCCACACAGCCATTCTTGGAAAAAAAAAATACTCAAGCCTTTTTTTCATAGTTCATTTATCTTTTAATATTCTGTGAGGTAGGAAAGGCACAAATGCTTCCAAGTTATAGAGAGAAAAGGAAAGACTGAAGAATTTATTCAGTAACATCACAAAATTTAATAGCCAAGAAGGAACCAATTGAAAGCCAAAAGCCCAGATATCTCAACCAGATATTTTACCCATTGCATCTTCCCAGCCTTAAAAATACAAATCTATTTTCTAAATGTGGAGTCTATGACATTTTCTTTCATTTCAAGAAGAACAATTTTTTCTCCAGATCTCTTTTCCTTAATCCCCAAGATTCAACTCAACAAATGTTTGCATTTACTTCAACTGAACTAACGTGGAAAGAACTGCAAAGTGGTCTCCCTGATCCTGAGTCCAGAAAGAGCTGTAGCCAGGGTGGGAAGACCTATAATCAGGGTGGGAAGGAAATTTGGTAGCAATACTCACGCTAAATGTAACCTCACATTTCCTTGTCCAGCAAGTCCAACATTATAAAGTAACCTGTGAGCTGGGGATTTAGCTCAGTGGTTCTGCCACCTGCCTCTCAAGGACAAGGTCCTGAGTTCAATCCCTAGTACCAAAAAAATAAAATAAAATAAATAAAGTATCCTGTGAAAAGAATAGTTTTCCTCAAAATTTAAACTATTTTCAACTTTTCCTTCTGATAATTTTACTTGCACAAAGGTTATATTTTTCCAAAAGCAGAAGACCATAGCCTCTTCACCTAAGCCTCTTCACAGTTATGATTAGAGTACACAGTGTATCTCTTTTAAAAATGATCTAGGAATCCTTTTAACTACTCATTATCATTCATTTAAACATTGTTTGAAAACTTAAGATATGAACCAAACACACACTAGGAAGTTTAAAAAATTCTCCAGGGCAGAATAATTTAATAAGTTAATGGCTGAATTGATTTTTATTTGAGTCCTTTAAGCATTTATAAAAACTTCATGAAGCTATACAATTTCTTAGAATTCTGTTTATATTATAAAACTCAATTTGAAGCTAGTAAGTAATTATTATGGAAATGGAAATTTTGGGATGATTACAGCATTATTTGCACCATCGGGAAGGTCTGAGTGGATATAATGCTGCATAGAAATGTAAGTTATTTTAATTTTCTTTTCTTTCTTTCTTTCTTTTTTTTTTTTTTTGTACTGGGATCCAACTCCAGACCTTGCACTTGCGAGGCAAACAACAGCACCACTGAGCTAAATCCCTGGCCCCTTAACTTTATCTTTTAAATCTAGCAATTAGTTGCTTGAAAAGGGAAACAAATGGTTAAAATCAAAAGTAACCAATGTTGTTAAGTCAAAATCTTAATATTATACCTAAAAAGCTGCTAGCAATCATTTATTCCAACTCCCTGTTTACATGAAAACAATTGAGTAAAAGGATTAAAGTAACCTGCTTATACCTATGGAAGTAATAATGCAATAAGAATCCAGAATTTTTGCCCTGATTAATGGTTTTTCTACTTAGATACATGCTACTAATAATGATTGTCTCTTCCAAGCCAATTATTCTGCAAACTAGTTTGCTTACATTCCAATAGTCTCAAGTCTAATTAGCTATATTTCTCCAGGACATGTAATAATTTCAGTTAAAGTTGAATTCATACTTATACTGAAAAATTCAACAGTATTTAATAAAACACATATCTGTGCAACTAAAAAGCTTTAGAATAAAGAAGAAACTCTCTAAATATTTTTAATAGTACTGGGGATTCAACCCAGAGTGTTAGCACTGAGATACACCCCAGCCTTTTACATTGGATTACAATTTTTGAGACAGGCTCTTGTTAAATTGCCCGGTATGCACTTGAATTTGCCATCCACCTGCCTCAGACTCCCAAAGTGCTAAGATTATAGGTATGTGCCACCATGCCCAGCTCTAAATACCTAATAAAACTCTCTGTAGGAAGCAGATAGCTTGGCTGATGCAGAAGAAAGGTGTGAACAACTGATTAAAAACAAAATCCAACTTGAAGCCAAAATCAAGGAGGTGACGGAGAGAGCTGAGGATGAGGAAGAGATCTGCTGAGCTCTTAAAAACAAAATCCAACTTGAAGCCAAAATCAAGGAGGTGACGGAGAGAGCTGAGGATGAGGAAGAGATCAATGCTGAGCTCACAGCCAAGAAGAGGAAACTGGAGGACGAGTGCTCAGAACTGAAGAAAGACATAGATGACCTTGAGCTGACACTGGCCAAGGTTGAGAAGGAGAAGCATGCCACGGAGAACAAAGTAGGAAACGTAGTCTGATAAACCATATGGAGGTTCTGCCACCCAACAGAGCTGCTTTAGAGCAGAAATTATGTCTTTCTTAACCTCTGTAGGTGAAGAACCTGACGGAGGAGATGGCGGGCCTAGATGAAACCATCGCCAAGCTGACCAAGGAGAGGGGGGCCCTCCAAGAGGCCCACCAGCAGACCCTGGACGACCTGCAGGCAGAGGAGGACAAAGTCAACACCCTGACCAAAGCTAAAGCCAAGCTTGAACAGCAAGTGGATGATGTCAGCACCTTTCTAATATTTTTTTGTTTTTTTTTCAACACACTTTGATTTTTAATATATTAACTTTCCCATTAGCTGGAAGGGTCTCTGGAGCAAGAAAAGAAACTTCGCATGGACCTAGAAAGAGCAAAGAGGAAGCTGGAAGGTGACCTCAAATTGGCCCAAGAATCCACAATGGATATAGAAAACGACAAACAACAACTTGATGAAAAGCTTAAGAAGTATGTATTCCAGAAAAAGATTCTCTGTGATACCATATTTGAATAACTTGAGTATTAAAATGTCTTATCACTCTAAAGGAAAGAATTTGAAATCAGCAATTTGATAAGCAAAATTGAAGATGAGCAAGCAGTAGAAATTCAACTACAGAAGAAGATCAAAGAATTACAGGTAGGTCACCTCTGTATTGCTGCCCCCCCCAAAAAAAAAACTAAAATTGAGATGCGTTTATGTTAATGTGTTTGAGTCACTTCCAGGCCCGCATTGAGGAACTGGAAGAGGAAATCGAGGCAGAGCGAGCCTCCCGGGCCAAAGCAGAGAAGCAGCGCTCTGACCTCTCCCGGGAACTGGAGGAGATCAGCGAGCGCCTGGAAGAAGCCGGTGGGGCCACTTCTGCCCAGATCGAGATGAACAAGAAGCGGGAGGCCGAGTTCCAGAAAATGCGCAGGGACCTGGAGGAGGCGACCCTGCAGCACGAAGCCACGGCGGCCACGCTGAGGAAGAAGCACGCGGACAGCGTGGCGGAGCTCGGGGAGCAGATCGACAACCTGCAGCGGGTCAAGCAGAAGCTGGAGAAGGAGAAGAGCGAGCTGAAGATGGAGATCGACGACCTTAACAGTAATGCAGAAGCCATTTCCAAAGCCAAGGTACCCAGTATTGTCTCTCGGGGATGGTGTGACCCACAAGGCCAATGCATTTTCCTCTGGTGTTAAACACGGTTTATAGGCATTCCATTCCATTGTATTTCATTTTGTTGATTGCTTGTTTTAACCCAGTAAGATGATTTCGAAATCCGCCCTAAGCAAGTGTTAGCATCAATGAGATACGTGAATGGTCTGAAACAACAGCAATACAGACATAGCGCGCCAACCACGCTTGAGTTCTAGCACATTCCACAGAGGTGATGTCCTCATTTTCTGATCATATTTGATATAAATTTATTGACTCTAAAATTATTTTAAAAATCATCAGGGTCTAACTGTTGACGATGTATGCAGTGCCTCATCTTTCATCGTCAATTGTCCCTCAGGGAAACCTTGAAAAGATGTGCCGCACCCTGGAAGATCAACTGAGCGAACTGAAGACCAAGGAGGAGGAGCAGCAGCGGCTAATCAACGAGCTGACGGCGCAGAGAGCGCGTCTACAGACGGAAGCCGGTAAGGGTGCATTCTCTGAGCCCTAATATCAAAGGCTAGATAAAAGTAATTCCAGGGCTTCCAAATAAACATCAGTATTCCTACTTGAGAGGGGTCAAATAAACTAACAATTTTATGGACAGGCCAAGAAGAGAAGAAAAAGCAAGTCTAAGCACTTTATTTGTTGGACTCCCTCTGCAATTCTCTTTCAATCTCCAGTTCTACACAATGTTTTGAAGCAGATAAAATGTACGTGATACGTATGCATACATAAATGTGAAAATGTTAGGCTTATGTTACACCATTTAAAAAGTCCTTGACTCCTGTTATTCTTAGGTGAATATTCTCGACAATTAGATGAGAAAGATGCTTTAGTTTCTCAGCTTTCAAGGAGCAAACAAGCATCTACCCAACAGATTGAGGAGTTAAAACGTCAGCTAGAGGAAGAAACTAAAGTAAGTTTTACCAAAAATCCTGCTAACGGATTAAATTTAAACATGCCCCACTAGGTTCTACTTGAGGTTCTATAAATTAAATATCACTGAGTACATGTATTTAAGTGACTGAACGGCCACTTCCGCAGGCCAAGAATGCCCTGGCCCACGCGCTGCAGTCCTCCCGCCACGACTGCGACCTGCTTCGGGAGCAGTACGAGGAGGAGCAGGAAGGCAAAGCCGAGCTGCAGAGGGCGCTGTCCAAGGCCAACAGTGAGGTTGCCCAGTGGAGGACCAAGTATGAGACGGACGCCATCCAGCGCACCGAGGAGCTGGAGGAGGCCAAGTATGTGCTGTGAACTCCACAGGAGAAAAACATGGTCTCTCAGCAGCCCATCTTAGCAACTCCCACAAATAGTTGTGATGATGATGATGATGGTGATGACAGGCATACAAACAAAAACTAACATTAATTGAACACAAACTATGTATTAAGTACTATCTAGTCAGGCAGAGTAGCCCATACGTGTAATCCCAGCACTCTGGGAGGCTGAGGGGCAAATGTCACAAGTTGGAGTCCAGCCTGGCCAACATAACAAGTTAGAGACCCTGTCTCCAACAAAAAAAATACTCAAAAGAGCTGGGATGTAGCCTAATGCAAAGGTCATGGGTTCAATCCTTAGTACTGCAGGTAGGAAAAAAATAGTATGCTGTATCTACATCAGCTCATTTAGTTTTCATAACAATAATGTCCTGGTATAATTATTTTTATCTCCATCGTACAGAAGAGGAAACTCAGACTGCAAGATGTTGAACAACTAGCCCAAAAGCATTTGCTTAATAGATTGTACAGCTGAGACCAGAATCAAATATTCTGTGTCCAGGGCCCACCTTGTTACTCATTGAGTAAGAAGACATGTCTCTCAAAATTCATGTTGGAAGCCATCAAACTGTTCATAACAACTAAGATAGGTCTAAACAGGGCAAAGCCTTAGTCTTTATATAGACCAAGACGCCTTCAATAGACCTTCTTGGATATCAAGGCTAACGCCTTTGCTGTACCTTAGGGAATCACCCTTGACACACCATTGGAAATATAGCAAAAATACAGACAACTCAAACTAAAAGCAAAACTTCTCTTTGCTTAAGGTACATGAATTGTCATGATTTACCTATCAATCTATTTTCTGGGTAGATTGGCCAAGTATATATGATTAGAAGAAACTGACTATCCTGTAGGGAGAAAGTACATACAAAAAAAATGGAAAGTCCAAGAAAACAAGTAAAATATGCTCAGCACATTTTTGTCCAATAAAATATCTAGCTAGCCTCAAGTTCTTTTTGAGATAAGAAGGGATATCAGCCAATCAAATTGTTTCAGCTGATCATTTTCACAATGGTCCCCAATCAGAAATCCTAAAAGGCCCAAATCACTGAAGTAGTAAAATATGTATAGTATTAGCACCAACAGCAGCCTCTAAAAATTCAGTAACATACTAAGGGTTTGATGCAAATTACTCCCCACTTAGGACCTTTGCATACACTTTACCACTCCAGGAAGCAGTTCTGAAAATCATGAGTTCTGGCAATAAAGAACGGGACTATGAGAAGGGGCAATAGAGGTTATCACTTTGCTCCTACTTAGTCTTGGCCAGGTCTTGACTGCCTGGCTCACTTTTCAGGAAGAAGCTGGCTCAGCGCCTACAGGCTGCTGAGGAGCACGTAGAAGCTGTGAATGCCAAGTGTGCTTCCCTGGAGAAGACAAAGCAGAGGCTGCAGAATGAGGTGGAGGACCTCATGATCGACGTGGAGAGAACCAATGCTGCCTGTGCAGCCCTGGACAAGAAGCAAAGGAACTTTGACAAGGTGGCTCGGCCTGCTCAACTTCATATTGTTTTATGTGGCACTCTTTGTCCTTGGACAGACTGACAATGTTCTGTTTTGCAGATCCTGGCAGAGTGGAAACAGAAGTATGAGGAAACGCAGGCTGAACTTGAGGCCTCCCAGAAGGAGTCCCGTTCTCTCAGCACCGAGCTGTTCAAGGTGAAGAATGCCTACGAGGAATCCCTGGATCAACTTGAAACACTCAAGAGGGAAAATAAGAACTTGCAGCGTGAGTCCTTGTGTCTTTCTGTATCTTACATTTCTGGGGCAGGACTCTTCCAAGCTGCTATCAGTCTAACTGGGTCTGCTTCATCTGTTTATCCACAGAGGAGATTTCAGACCTCACAGAGCAGATTGCAGAGGGAGGGAAGCAAATTCATGAATTGGAAAAAATAAAGAAGCAAGTGGAACAAGAGAAATGCGACATTCAGGCTGCCTTAGAGGAAGCAGAGGTACATACTACTATGTTGTGGGAAAAATCGAATTATCAGTGAAAACATTCAAAATGGACGATGGTAACATGAGATGGACACATTATTATGGATCTGGTGACAATCTGAATTCATATGACTTCTGTGAAGAGCAACTTGGCAATCATTATCAAAAGCCTTAAAAATGCAAATACTCAGACCCATCGGTTCTCTTAGAATTTATCCCAACAAAGTGGTCTTTAAAGAGTCAAAGCTTTAAAACAAAGATGTCCAATCCAAGAACAAGAGTAAGCATAACAACCATATGATGGAATTTTTATACAGTCATTAAGTATGATTAATGTGAGAAATAATTGTGATAGATAAAAGTAAATACTTTTGAAAGCAAGACGCAAACCTGCATGCTCAACTGTGAGTATAGAAAAATAAATAGGAATAGGAAAATGGACTAGAAGAAAACACATTAAAATAGTTATCTCTGAGTGGGGACGCATGGTTTTTTCTGTTTTCATGAATTTTCCCCACATTGATAGTACATTGAATATGTACTATCTAATGAGAAAAATATACAAATGTAGTTTTAAACTGATAGTCTCTACACTAGCATTAGTATATCACACATACACATTTTAATTTATAAAACAGATTGAGAGTTAATGCTTTAGTCACATATATTTGTTAGTATTAAAATGAATATTTGTATATCACAAAGCACTTGTATTACAAGACTGCCCTATACAATCTGTGACTAAGAAACAAAAGAATGATTTTCCTAGCAGATTCCTGGGACCTCTGTTACTTTGTAAAACTAGACAAGCAAATTAATAAGAGTTCGTCTCACAAAGAAATAGACTCCAAATATTTAAGTTCTTTTCCTTTACTAATTAGTTGTTTTATTAAGGCATCTCTGGAACATGAAGAAGGAAAGATTCTACGTATCCAGCTTGAGTTGAACCAAGTCAAGTCTGAAGTTGATAGGAAAATTGCTGAAAAGGATGAAGAAATTGACCAGCTGAAGAGAAACCACGTTAGAGTCGTGGAGACAATGCAGAGCACCCTGGATGCTGAGATCAGGAGCAGGAATGATGCTCTAAGAGTCAAGAAGAAGATGGAGGGAGATCTGAATGAAATGGAAATCCAGCTGAACCACGCCAATCACTTGGCTGCAGAGTGCTTGCGAAACTATAGGAACACCCAAGGCATCCTCAAGGTAGATGGGTAGATGGCCTTTCAGATGAATTGAAAGAGTTACTGCCCAACATGCTTCATTAACCATTCTTTTCACAAATTATAGAGCTGAATACACAAAGACGGTTAAATGCACATAGAACCTAGTCTTTTTAAAACTACATAGAAGAAATAGAAGCCAGGGGACTCAGGTATGACATAAAAGTGCATAGCCTTAGGCACCAGACAGTCCTGAAGCTGAGTCTTGGTTTTGTCACTTACCCGCTGCCTGGTATTGGATGAGTTATTTAACCTCTCAGAACTTCTGTTTCTTCTTTTACAAAGTAAGAAGGAAACTTCTCACCACAGAGTTGCTGTGAGGATCAAATGAGAAAATAGATGTGAAGTACTGGGAAAAGTATATAGAAAATGCCTCATAAATGATAAATATTAGTGATTTTTCAATAAGTGCTTAAAAGCAGAAATAGAACATGAACCCATGTCTTCTGATAATTCTCTTAACCTAAGCAAGTGACATCACCATTCTCAAGCTCGTTCCAATGACAAGCATGTCATGTCATGCTCCTGACACCAGTACACTCTTCGAATTTGTCTCCTGGATTGTGTTCGTCCTCTTCAGAATGTCTAAGACCTTTTTGAACTTGACAGGACACACAGCTGCACCTGGATGACGCTCTCCGGGGCCAGGAGGACCTGAAGGAGCAGCTGGCGATCATGGAGCGCAGAGCCAACCTGCTGCAGGCCGAGGTGGAGGAGCTTCGGGCCACGCTGGAGCAGACAGAGAGGAGCAGGAAAATTGCAGAGCAGGAGCTCCTGGATGCCAGTGAACGTGTGCAGCTCCTCCACACTCAGGTAAGACAAATGCTGTTACCCTGGAAGTGATGAGTCAGAATATAATGTGGATGTACCTCATTTTTATAAATATGTGTCCACAAACAAGGATGGGGGATATGCTCTAAAAGATCATTCTCAGTTTTCCATGGAAGATGGAATTATCAGTGACATTGGTGTGTGTTCCTATTTGTCTATTTTAGATTTTCTACCAAAAAAGGTTTTTGTTTTTGTGTTTTTTAATGTAAGGACTTTTGGCATTTTATTTTCACAGCCATGGACAGAAATAGACTTGGGTAAAGATTCCTGTTAACTCCAAAGTCTGAAGATGTTCCATGAGTCATTTCTTGCCAGGGCTACTTCTGCATTCAGTTCCCTTGTGTTCACTGTCCCTGTACCTTGCAGGACAGTTTGTATCCCTGGTTTGCCCAGGCATTAAATGCGGTAGCCATCCCTAGTCATTGTGACACCAAAAAACACGCACCCACAAGAATTCCATGGAAACAGTTTTGCTTCTCTTTGAGAACCACTGGGTTAAAATTTTGAGAAAATGCTTTCATAAGACAAATTCAGAATTCCTCAAGGGAGTAAACTGTAAAAGTTCGCAGAGAGTAGAGTCCTTCTAATTGAGAAACCCCTGTGCCAAGCATTCACAAAAGGAATCTATTCTTTTATGCCATATTATTCTCAACTTTTGAAGGGATAGAATGCTAGTTATATATAATTGAAATATAATTGAAAAAGCAAAAACGTAATGTCTACCAATGTAAGCATTCTTAAATTTCAGAATCCTTATGTATAAATCGGGTGGACATTAGAGTGTGAGGAAGGGAGTTCCCAAGCTTGCAAATAATTAATATTTTGCACTGGACAAATACTTAAAGTCTAGTTATAAAGTAATATCAAGTGCCCTGCATGATCCAACAAAGTAACATTTGTAAACTCCCAAGATGGCAACTCTAAGTCTTAACATTTTCACCATTTTTAATAGAACACCAGCCTCATCAACACCAAGAAGAAACTGGAAAATGATGTCTCACAACTCCAGAGTGAAGTGGAAGAAGTAATTCAAGAATCACGCAACGCAGAAGAGAAAGCCAAAAAGGCCATCACCGATGTGAGAAAGATGAACATTTGCCTTCCTGACACACCAGCGCTATCTGCTGCCACCAGCTTTCATTATTTTCTTATTTGCTAACCAGGCCGCCATGATGGCCGAGGAGCTGAAGAAGGAGCAGGACACCAGCGCCCACCTGGAGCGGATGAAGAAGAACCTGGAGCAGACGGTGAAGGACCTGCAGCACCGTCTGGATGAGGCCGAGCAGCTGGCACTGAAGGGCGGCAAGAAGCAGATCCAGAAACTGGAGGCCAGGGTGGGCGTCTCCACCCCTAAGCCTCCCTTTCTGTCTTCCTATACATGGAGTCCCATCCTGGTCCTTGACTCAGAAATACCCAACCTATGCCTTTAACAGCTCCTGAGTAAATCAATATCCCCAAGACTGCATGCGTATATTTCTTGATTGCAGGTACGTGAACTTGAAGGAGAGGTTGAAAATGAACAGAAACACAGTACTGAGGCAGTTAAGGGATTACGGAAACACGAAAGAAGAGTAAAAGAACTCACTTACCAGGTAAGGGAAGTAGCTTTCTAGACTAGCCGGACTTCCTGCCCAGAGGGAAAGTATTTCTGTGACACTCACAAATAGATACACATTAAGTCCTTGCCCATAAGGGGTAGAAGACACAGTTGCTTACAAGCCTATACTAAGCTAGGCAGATGAAGGAGGCCTTCAGTTCAGTGGGCGAGGACTTGTTTAGTATGAGAGAGGGCCTGGGTTCAACCCCCAGTGAAAGGAAAGAATAGAGGAAGGGAGAGAGGAATAAAGCAAGACCAAGAGGAACGGAAGGGAGAAAGAAAGGATAGAGGGAGGCCGAGCAGGATGCGGAGGGGGAAAGAGGGAGGAAGAAATGAAAATGACAAGAGAGAATATAGTGTAGTATTAAGGCCAGATAAACTGGGCATCATTAGCTCTTTGAGCTTGAGTAAATTACTTAATACTCTAACCTTTAGTTCACTCGCCTATGAAAGAGGAATAAGAGCATTTACTTCCCAGGCTAGGGAGATGAGGATTAGAAAAGATGTCTGTAATTCCCTGCTACAGTGTCTGCACATAGACATTTAACAAGAGTGGCTACCATTACAGCCCCGAGGGAAGCCCCAGAGGTGGTCAAGCTTATCCCAGGTCTACCCGCTGGAATACCGAGTGGTTTATTTTACCACCCACAGTAGACTTTTTGGGCTGGCGTGGACATCATTTTTTTCAAACTTTCAGACTGAGGAAGACCGCAAGAATGTTCTCAGGCTGCAGGACTTGGTGGACAAATTACAGGCAAAGGTGAAATCATACAAAAGACAAGCTGAGGAGGCTGTGAGTACCTTTACTCCCTTAAGAAAAGAAGCAAATTTCTTTGAGGTACAAAATGTGCCCAAAAAAAAGATGTATTAATGAGAAAGAAGAGGACAGAGCAAGAATCATACTTTTAGAGGGGCTTTTTTATAAATATGAATGCACATCTATGCATGCCAATTATAGAATAGGATTTCAAAAATATGTACTTTTATTATTAGGGAATACAGTAGAAACTCTAACACCAGAATAAATATTTCTCTCCCTTCACATACACAAAATCAGTTTTTTCCCAAAACCAAACACCAGTCTTTTATCCCAGCTGATTTGCTCACTCACTACCAGTGTCATGAGCAGGACTTTTGTCCCCACATCTGTTGTAACTACTATAAGAACATGTTGAAAGGGCTGGGCATGTAGCTCAGTAACACAGTGTGTGCTTAACATGTGTGACAGCCTAGGTCCAATTCCCAGCACTGAACAAACAGGTTTTGGAAGATTCATCATCTACACGTTTCCTGGTTTTTTTCCCAGTTCTTCCAGACACATGCGGTGGGTATAATTGGACACAGGCAGGAAGGAAAAGAAAGAAGGGAAAGGTATAAATGGTAACGAGTCAGACCAGTACCAACAGAGGTGCTCTTTCTTCCTAGCCCCACGTTTTCCTTTCTCTATAGAGGAGAAACAAAATATACGGCAAAACAATATTTAGTGGGATTTTCCCAAAGTGCAAAGTTGACTTCACATTTACTTACTGAGCTCTGTAAGGGCCTCTTTTTCCTTTCCTCCTAGAACATGCATCATGCGTGGGTGTGTGCACTTGACCAGAGGCTGTCCCCACCAATTCAAAACTACTTCCCCTTTTATACTTTCAAGTGAAATTGTAGTTGAATTGATATCTTCTGCTCCAATTTTAAGTCTGTTATGACAATCAGAACATGAGAAGGAAATACTTGATGGGAGGGAATAATCCCGTGTGGTGCCAAGTGCAATGAGAACCTCAAAGTCTACTTCTCACATTCCTATTTCTCCTCCCAGGAGGAACAATCCAGTGCTAACCTAGCGAAATTCCGCAAGCTGCAACATGAGCTGGAGGAGGCAGAGGAACGGGCTGACATCGCTGAGTCCCAGGTCAACAAACTTCGCGTGAAGAGCCGGGAGGTTCACACAAAGGTCAATGCAGAGTGAACACACCTGCCTGAGGCTACCAAGTGTCTGAAGAAATGTACAAAATGTGCTGCTTTGGGTCACTTGCTTTATCGTGTTTATTTTTCTCCTAGTGTTAAATAAATAAAAGCTACAATAAATTTATTAACTAAATCAGACTTTTTTTTTCCCTCTGCCAAAGTGTTAATTTTCAAATGCAGTTCTAGATTTTTTTGGGGTGCGGAGGGTTGAGGCAGGGTCTCACTATGCAGTTGAAACTAACCTGGAATCCACTATGAAGCCCAGGCTGTTCTCGAACTCAGCGATCCTCCTGTCTCAGCCTCCCGAGTGCTGGGATTACAGATGTGTGCCACCACACCCGGCTTGCCTAGATATTATTTTTAATGTTATATATGACTTTATAAATCATTCAACAGTTTGTATTTCCATTACCATCCAACAGTCCCCTTCCCACCACCACCCTCCTCAAATATTTTTTGCAGGACTTTTTAAAATAACTCTCTCTAGACTGTTACAAATAATTGAGGAAAATACTCTCTGATGATGCCTCTCCAGACAGGCCCATCATCTAACCACTCCACAAATAGATACTGAGACTGACAAGGTGCCAGGCACTGTTTTAAATTCTGTTAGTTCTCGGTATCTGAGAGCTTAACATTCCACAAGGAAAGAAAGCAATACATAAATAAATAGCTACATAATGTGTCACTTGATAAGTACCAGTGGGTAATTTGAAAGTAGAGGAAGACAGTTATCAAGTCATAGACAGAAATCAGGGAAGGCCTCTCTAATGTGTACGCATTTGATCAGAGACCTGAAGGAAGCAAGAGAGTCATGCAATAAATGAGTATATGAGGTCAGAAGATTTCCAGGCAGAGGGGACAGCAGAAAATGCAAAAGCCCTATAGTGGGAGCAAATGGGTATGTTGCAAGGACAAGGAGAAAGATGGCATGGCTGCAGGACAAGGAAAAAGACCAAAAATTAAGATATGAGAGGGGAACCATGGGGCCGGGTCATATAGGACCTGATGGCTACACTAAGGCCTTACTCCTGACTTTATCCAGTGAAGCAGGAACTCAAAACCATAATCATAAAAAATACTAAAATTAAGCATAAGAGAAAAATCACTGTGGCCTTAGCTTGTACAAAGATTTCTCAGATATAATAGCAAAAAACACAAGTCATAAGGAAAATATTAACTGGACTTCATCAAAATTTAAAGCTTCTGCTTTTTGAAAACTACTCTTCGAATGAAAAGACCAACACCAATTAAGAGATAATATTTGCAGTTCATATCCTTCTATAAGAGACTTGTATGCAGAATAAACAAACCTAAAAATCCAATAAAAAAAAGAAAATCCAAAACTGTAAAGTGCAAAGGGTTTAAACAAGTTTTTAACTAAAGAAAACATACAGAATTTCAAACAGGCACCCAAAAAACTGCTCAACATTATGAGTCATTAGGAAAATAGCAGGACCCCCATTAAATATCACTGCACACCTATTACAATGACAAAGAGACCAAGTGTTGGCCCAGAAGAAGAGCTGTACCTCTCCTGCCTGCTGCTAATCATAATGTAAAACAGCACAACCACTTTAGGAAACAGTTTGACAGCTTCTTGAAAAAACAAGAAATTATCCATATGACCCAGCCTTCCACTTCTAGTTATTTACCCAAGAGAAATGAAAATATATGTCCCAAATATGCATACAAATGTTCACATTTATTTCTAATTGTCAGAAAGAAAGAATCCAAATATCTACCTAAGTGGGTAAATAAATTGTGGTATAATCATACAATGCAATATTACTCAGCAATTAAAAAAACTATTAACATAAAAATGGGTGGATTTCAAGATACACTGAGAGCAGCCAAACCCTTCCCCAAAACTAAATACCATATAATTGCACATGTATAAAATTCTACAGAATGAAAATTGATCTATAATGATCAAAAGCAAACCAGTAGTTGCCTACGATGCAGGGAGAAGGGTTGCGCAGAGGTACAAAAGGACTGAAGGTGAGATTACAAGTAAGCAGCAGGAAACTCTTGGGGCTGATGAACATGTTAATTATCTCGACTAAGGACATGGCTTCACAGGTGTACACACATCAAAACTTAAAAGTATACCTTAAATATGTAGTTTATTCTGATGTCACGTATACCTCTTAAAGGCCATTTACAATTCTTCACTGGAAGAAACACTACAATTATAGCACTTTGGAGAAATAACAATGTTAGAATATAGTATGAAAAACTTCAACACCAGAGCTAGAACTTTTGGTAGAAATTGTACTAAACCAGTATACTGACATTTTACTATGTTGGATCTTCCAATCATGATTACAGTCTCTCCTCCACTGACATGTCTTCTTTCATCAAAGAAATTTGTTTGTAGTTTTCAATATATAAGTCCTAGGAGGTGAAGGGAGGGCAGGGGGTTGGGGAAAAAAATAAGAACCAAGATATATCAGGTAAAGGTACAAGATCCTAATGATAAATGTAACTATACGGTTTGCCTTAAATGTATCAATAAACTTAATGAAAAAAGAATTAACATAAAACAGTTATTCTTAATAAACCTCAGTAATATATACATGTGTCCTATATATATTTTGTTAGATTTACACCTAATTTTTTATTTATCTTTAAGCAAACATACATGGTATTATGCAGATGTTCCTCAACTTAACAGTAGAAGAATCCAGGGCAAGCTAAAAACACCAAGTCAAACATTCATTAAATACACCTAACTTCCCAACTATCCAAGCTTAGCAAGACAAGACACTAGATACGGGTGTTTCTTCTTGTGATCATGGAGCTGACTGGGAATTACAGCTCCAGAAATAATGATACAGAATATATACCTGGGAAGAGACCAAATTTCAAATATTCAAAGTACAGTTTCCGCCAAATCTGTATTGCTTTCACACCACTGTAAAGTCCAACATTTCTAAGAAGGACCATCATAAGTTAGGAACTGTCTGTGGTTACTGCTATGGGAAATTTTTCAAAACTTTTTTTTTTTTCTAAAAGCAGGATGAAAACATTACTTGCAGACTGCTATCCCAATTGTGTATGGAAGAATACAAACATGAGTGGAGAAGGCATGAAAGGATGTAAACCAAGGTAGAGATTATACTAAAATTAGAAATATTTGAACAAATGTTAAAGGGTACAAAATTACAGTTAATGCCAATATATTGTATTCTTGAAAAATGTTGATGGTGGATATTAATATTCATACTACAAAATATCTATGTAACATTCATTAACTAGTTAGATTTAAATATTCCATTATATATTTCAAAACATCACATACCTGGTAAATACATCCAATTTAAATTTTTTCAATTTAAAAGACAACACATTTGAAAAAAATTAATTTTTCCTTCAGCATGATTTATTACTTTTTCAATGTACTATACATCTTTGGAAATTTTTTAAAGGCTCATTATTTTTAAAATAACTAAAGATTATCACCCCATAAGAAGATTTCATACCCATTTCTTATCAGAGAGACCTGGATGTAGCTGACAACAGAAAGGTGAAGAGGAGAGGGTCATTTGATGGATGAGACCATTAGCGCAGCTGCTGAAAGCTGCTGCCTTTCATCCAAGCTTTCAGCAAGGATTAACATTCCAGGGCTAACACCCAGCAGCTGTCAGTAGCAAATTTAAATTCTGCCTCCTGTGGCAGAGGTTTGGGCACATGTTACACATATCAGTGTCCCCAGGCCCCTTCACTGCAGACTTCAGCGGTCACATTTTCCTAAGCGGGAAGCTAAAGAATCCGCTGTGGGCTGATCCTTAAGCCTTACTTAAGGATGGAATTTACATGCTTGATTCCTCCCACCCTGGCTCTCAGGGTCACCAAGATGCTGCTTCCGGAAGCCAGGAGGAAAAACAACACCACCTCTTCGTGATGAAGTAGAAAAATACCCCACCTTGGGGAACACAACCAAAGTGGGACTTTTCTTAGATTTCACTAGACTAAGCTTCACAAGAGGGTGGGCTATTTTCTCAGCTCCTCACAGGAACCATGGCCCGCAGCTGTCTCTTAGGGAAACCAAGATGTTGAGCAACGTGAGGGCTCAAATTAGGAAAACTTCTATGAAAAGCA
The DNA here is from genome assembly GCF_012274545.1 of Fukomys damarensis. Taxonomy (NCBI): domain Eukaryota; kingdom Metazoa; phylum Chordata; class Mammalia; order Rodentia; family Bathyergidae; genus Fukomys; species Fukomys damarensis. Next base: position 7,500,911 of record NW_022900925.1, read on the forward strand.
TAGATAGGGAAGAAAAAAGTCCGAATAACAGGATCACCTTTTTTCCCCGCTATTCTGAAAAACATTGTCAATTCATTCAGTTTTTAGTACTCAAACTTGATTTGTTGTGATATACAGTATTATGCAGTAATGGAGTATATTTATATGCAACATAATAGAATGCTTATATATGCACTGAAAAACTTCAAGTGGGATTTAGTGAGTGAAGAATTTTCTAAAATTTTCCTTCTGGCCCAGTCATGCCTTGTGCCCTTCCTTTTACTTCCTCTCTAGGCCCAATTTCACACACATCCCACCATACAATCCACCTAATCTATGGAATGGAACATCCCGATTAAATCACACCCTGTTCCGTAGCTAACCTTCAAGTGCCTTATTACAGCCAGGGAAGGCAGAAGGATTGCCCCGGCAATTTAGCAATTCAGGAAGACTCTGTCAAAAATAAAAAATAAAAAAAGTTTGAACGTAGCAGAGACAGGTGTACTGTCTCCAGGCTGATCCCAATCGGGATCCACAGAACATTTCCCACCTTCCCCACTTCGAGTCTTCCCTCAGCCTGACTGTTCCCATGATGCTCTGGGGCATACCGGAAGTGATTCCTACTTTCTCTGAGCAAAGTTTTTCTCAGAAACCATTGGGCGTTTCCAAAGCATACAACTGGGTTTTTGTTGTTGTTGTTTTGTTTTGTTTTGTTTTTTCATGTTCTTGGTACTGTTACCACATATACCTCTTTATTCCAACTAGATAATGAGGGTTTAATATGTTTTTAATACCCAATGCTTGAAACAGTCTGCTTTGTTGAATGAAAAGCCATTTGTTGAGTGAAAAAGCAGATATTCTATACAGTCCTTTTATTTGACAGAATGAACCTATATTGAGTAGAAAAGGAGCAAGTTAAACACCACAAGACCTTATTCATTTGTGGAATCATTAAATAGCTGATCTCACAGAAGTAGACAAAATAAGCCAGATGTGGTGCTTCAGTCCTGTAATTGAGCTACTTGGAAGGCCAAGTCAGGAGGACCACAAGTTGGAGTCCAGCATGGACAATTTAGCAAGAGTATGTTAAAAAAAAATGTTTTCAAGGGAAAAGGGCTAAGAATGCTCATGTGCCTAAGGAGAGAAGGTAGAGGTGAGAAGGGGAGGAGAAGGAGGAAGGAAGTAAGAAAGGAAGGAAGGGAGAAAGAGAAGAGACAAGAAGAAAAAACAATGGTTAACAGAGCCAAAGCCTGGGAAGGTATGGGGGAAGAAGGGGATGAGAAGAGACTGTCACAAAATTGCAACAAATAGGAAAAATAAATTATGATTTACTTAAGATGTGTTGAATGAAAAGCCATTTGTTGAGTGAAAAAGCAGATATTCTATACAGTCCTTTTATTTGACAGAATGAACCTATATTGAGTAGAAAAGGAGCAAGTTAAACACCACAAGACCTTATTCATTTGTGGAATCATTAAATAGCTGATCTCACAGAAGTAGACAAAATAAGCCAGATGTGGTGCTTCAGTCCTGTAATTGAGCTACTTGGAAGGCCAAGTCAGGAGGACCACAAGTTGGAGTCCAGCATGGACAATTTAGCAAGAGTATGTTAAAAAAAAATGTTTTCAAGGGAAAAGGGCTAAGAATGCTCATGTGCCTAAGGAGAGAAGGTAGAGGTGAGAAGGGGAGGAGAAGGAGGAAGGAAGTAAGAAAGGAAGGAAGGGAGAAAGAGAAGAGACAAGAAGAAAAAACAATGGTTAACAGAGCCAAAGCCTGGGAAGGTATGGGGGAAGAAGGGGATGAGAAGAGACTGTCACAAAATTGCAACAAATAGGAAAAATAAATTATGATATTAACTTAAGATGTTGCATATTTCAAAATAGCTGAAAGAGAGCATACAGAATAGTCTCATCCCCCCAAAATAAATAAATGCAAGAAGTAGTTGATATTTTACTTTCCTGATTTGAACAATATATAATATTTAGCTGGATATGGTCATGTGGTACCTATAATCCCAGCTCTTTGGTCCCAGGTACTTGAGAGGCTGAAAGAGGAGCATCACAAATTCAGGTTGAGTCTGGGCAACTTAACAACTTAGGAAGACTGTCTCAAAATAAAAGTAAATAAAAAGGACTGAGATGTAGCTCAGTGTAAAGATTTTAGGTTCAATCCCCAATACTGAAAAAAAAAAAAGAAAGAAAGAAAAGAAAAAGCATACATGTATCAGATTACAGGCCATAAATATGTACAACTATAAGGTATCAATAAAATAAATTTTAAAATGAAAGAAAAGAGCAGACTTTGGAGCCAATATGCAGCACAGAATAAGGATGAATAAAATTGCCTTTATAATAGCAGTCGACTTTTAAAACCCAATGTTTCGGGACTGGGTTCATAGCTCAGTAGTAGAACATATGCCTAGTTTGTGCAAGGCCCTGAGTTTGATCACCAATACTGCAAAAAGTATTATTTTATTTTATTTTATTCAATTAAAAGTCCTTACCTTGATCTCCAAGGCTCTAAACTGTCTGTGCTGTACTGCTTCATTCTCGCTATTGCTTCATGCTTCACCCTGCCCACTGGCCTTTTTTCTGTTCCTGTTCAGCCATACCTACCTCATAGGCCTTTTGATTTGGTCCCTCTGCAGGAGTGCTGGTCTAATTTGATGTTGTCATGTTTACTACTCACTTTGACAGTGACTCCTCAAATATTACCTCTTAAGAGAAACTTACACTGATTGATCTATTTAGACATTGCACATCCCCTATTTTTACCCTGCCTTTTCTTTCCATTAAAGCATTTATTACTAATTCACATTACCTGCATGTTTATTGTCTGTCCCCACATACATATACACTAGAATGTAATTTCCATGAGGGCAAAACATAAAATCCTCCCAGCTCATGGTAGGTCTTCAAAAAATGTCTGATAACTAAACAATTGAACGAGTGCACTTGCTCCCTATGTTGCTGAATCTCTGCTCAGTATGTACCACATATAGCTTTGAAATCACTGTGTCATAGCTTTGATGGCAGTTCCAGGTGCAAATTTGCTTGGTGGAAGATCTCAAACTGGTTCCCTCAAGCACCATCTTGAGGTCAAGCTTGAGGATTTTGCCACTATACCCTCACAACCTTTCAGTGATGAAATCTAGACCCACTTGCCCAACACTGTCCTGATTGGAAAACTGAAGGTCTCAAGAACTCCCTCCACCCTAAGCTAACCAAGATGTCTAGTGTCCCTGTTCACAGGTACCTGGATTTCATCTTCCCTGTTTGTGCTGTGGGAAAGGGGCTGACTTAAGAGTGCCCTGGGCCATCTGTACTGAATATTAGCTAAATGCAATGGGGAGAAGAAGAGGATTTCATAGACAATAGACAGGCTGTGGTCAGCTGGTGGATCTCTCCAGAAAGCAGCATAAAACAACATTGGAGACACTGACCTGACTTCCAGAGCCCTCTGCCATTAGCAATCGTTAATGACTTCCCTAGAAGTTCATGGTTCCTAAATCTCAGGCTCTTCTGTTGACGTGGCCCCAACCACTCTCCCCCTGTCCTAAACTAGCATGTTGCTTCTGAACAATACTGTGCCATATATCATTCACTCACTGAATTGCCACAAGAACCCTGAGTCAGGTGTTATTATTATGCCCACTTTAAAGATGAGTAAACAAAAGTTTAGGTTAAGTAACTCCCCAAATTCACATAACAGTTAAATGGTCAAGTCAAAACATCATTCACCCAAATTGTAATTCTCATTATCTATTCTTAGCTAACTACATTATCCTGCATATTTTCATAGTATAAACACATATTTTGACTATGTTCAGTAAAAGATATAGATTTTTTTTTTGTACCAGGGATTGAACTGGGGTCCTTGCTCTTGAAAGGCAGGCAGCAGAACCACTGAGCTAAATCCCCAGCCCTAGATACAGATTTCTTTTGAGGATGCATTGTTTGAGACCCCAGAAGTATGAAGTAAAGGCAATTTGTTGTGTTTTCCTTAGTTCTGATAAGGATTAATGCAGCAGAAGTACCAAAACTTAGCTGATAGACATAGTCAAATGGCCAAAGATCCCAACTCACAGGCACCAGTCAAGGTTATGAAGTCAGGCAGGAAAGACTCCAGGTTACTGAACACCTCTAGATGGTAGGATTTCTTTTCTGAATAGAATGTCTCTAGGCCAACCAAATAATAGCTCCATGTTGTTTTCAGAGAAGGAAATGCCTGATTTGTGTGTAATTCTGAGCGGCATGCACAATTCTGTGAGCATTAGCATCTCACAGAATCTTGCAAAGCCAGAAGAAGATATCTTGCAGTGAAGAAACAAACTGGACTTGGAGTCCAAAGATGTTTGTTTGAGTTCACACTCTGCACTCACAAGCTGTATGTCTAATCATCTAGACTCTCCAACCCATTCTCACCTGTAAAACTCTAAGAAGCCTATCTCCTGCATCCCATATAATGAAAATCAATTTAAACAATGGTCTTGTTAACCCTCTATCAACTTTTTGCTTTGAAAAATTCAGTAGGTAAATGCCAGTAGTGAGGGAGACTGTGTATTATATTTGGAAGTTTTGAACTTGCTCTCTTGGTTTGGGTAGAAAGAGGAGTCAGTTTTTACCTTTATCATGAATTAGGTGATCTGTCAAAACAGAGCCACAATTTCCAATTCTGTGAGTTGGGAGTTAGACCAGATAATATTCATAGTCTCTCTTTCAGTTTCAGAATCTAATATTCTCACTCAAACCTTTGGTTAATCAATTCAATACTATTAGTGTCATTCACTAGTATCCCTGTCCAATGACTTTCAACCCAGAAATTTCTGTTCTGTTCTGTTCTGTTCCTGGCTGGGAAAGTTCCAGCTGCTCTTTGAAATTTCATCTGATCCATAAGCCCTTAGCTTCATTATAAGGGGCATGGCATGATCCAGCTATCAGCACAGTTAGTTGCCTTTTCTCCTGAAGTAGCCTTCTGATGAATGACTTTGACAATGCTTTTTCTCTATTCCTCTCTATCTGGCCTTGCTCCTGCCATCCAAATCTACATTTCACCTGAATACATCCCAAGACTGGAAACTTCAGAAAGAAAAGAAGTTTGTTTAGCTCATGATTCTGGTGATGGAGAAATCCAAACAGCATGGCACTAGCATCTGGTGAGGGCCCTATGGTTCTGGCACAACATGGCAGATGACATCATAGCAGTAGCATGTTCAAGATACAAGTAGTATATGCAGAAGAGATCAAAGAGAAGAAGAAGGGGCCAAGGAAGAGCCTGTCTCACTCTTTTATAACAACCTACTCTTTTTTGGGGAAAAAGAACACTCCTGTGAGACCTAACCAGCACTGAGAGACCAGCATTAATCCCTTCACAGGAGTGGTCATGACCCAATCAGCTCAACACCTTATAAAGGTTCCACCACATTTCCATATTTTGAAATTGGACCTTACATGAAACTTTGAGGCACAAACTACATCTAAATCAAAGTAGATGTAGTCCCAGCTGAATCTGACTCTAAAAAAAAAAGATACCACTTTCCACTCTGGTATTTGCCCACTCGTAGAATGACCTTATATACATTCATTTTCCCCCTCTTTTCCTGTTTTCATTTTCACATTCTCAACACAGAAGCTTCCTGTGAAAACTCATCTTCAATAACGGTTTCAACTGTCACCTCCATATGGATGCGTCCAAGTGACTTTTCTCATCTTTAAGACACAATATCTGACTCCCCAAACTTAAGTGAGGAGAGATTGTTTTGACTCACAGCTTGTAAAGGTTTCAGTCCATAGCCGACTAGCTCCAAGGCACGACAACATGGCAGAGGGGCATGGCAGAGGAGAAGTAGAGAGAGAGAAAGACGGAGGAACCAGGAAGGGAGATAATCTCTTGGGGCCCGACCCCTAGTGGCCCACCTCTTCCAGCCAGATCTGACCTCCTCAGAGTGCGTCCGCTGTAGCCCACATGATCCAGTCAGCTTTCACAAGCCCTACCTTTAAGCTCATAGGAGTTTCAGGGAATATCTAGCTCTAAACCATAACAAGATGATACTCCCAAACACACAAACCTTTATCCTTTGACATTTAAAATTTGAACTCAATGCTACCTGCTTGTTGGCTATCTCTACCATAATCTCAACTCAATATGTCTCAAATCTAAATTTATCCTGCTCCCTCTTCAGTGTCTCCTCTGAACTGGTGTCATGGCCCTAGATTCCCAGGCTGAAAGAGGGCTGAAACAAGACTCTGATTCCTCCCCCTACCTCCAACCAAGCAGTAATTAAAGTTCTGCGGGTCCTGCCTTTTGGGCTGTGACAACCAAGTTCCCAGGTCACGGTGGGCTCCAAACCCCTTACCCAGAACAGAGTAAATGCAAAAGTTCCTTTCTGAGAAATTTCATTCTATGTGACAGTTTCCATTCTATGTGGCAGTTGCTCTGTGTTTTGACAATGGCAGTTCCTCTGACAATTGCAGCAACTGAAGTTTCTCTGTGTTCCTGAATAATTCCATTATATGTGGTAGTTTCTGTTCTATGCTTCGGTTCCTCTTTTAGGGCATCTCCACCCTGCTTCTGTTTCTCTTTTTTAAAATGTTAAGACAAGCTTCTTTTTATAATTCAATTAATATAGAAATTAGTTATAGCTGATATAGGAATTAATTTAGTTATAGTTGATATAGAAATTAATCATAATTAATAGAAAAGCTTCTTTTTGTATGATCTAATCAATATAGGAATCAATTATAGTGGATAAAGATAGTTATATATCTGAGTTAGCAAAAGTCAGAAAAGAGGAACTAATTGTCTAATGAAGGCCTTAGGTAACTTTTCAATGTACCCTCCCAGCACCCCATGATGATTTTGCAGATATAAGCATTAAGTATTGGAAGATAAGGGAAAACTAAAAATAGCAACAGAAAAATCCTATATAAACTTGGTTCACAGTTGGATCTGGGCTCTCAGTCTGAAGCTGCTGTGACTGTGACACCTGAGAGTCCAGGCTCGAGCTTGCAATAAACTCCTCTTGCAATTGCATTGGACCTGACTCCTTGGTGGTCTTTGGGGACTTCGCGACTTGGGCACAACAGGGCATCCTTTTAAATCACATGTTCAGCCTATGTAATCAGCTCCCTGTTTGTTTCACCTCATTAATATATAGTCAAGGTAAGTGGATATTAACATATATTGGATGGATTTTAATATGTTGTTATTGTGGGTGTAGATCCTCAACAAAATGTACCTAGACTTCAAAAGGAACTTGAAGTACACATTCCTAAAACATCTTTCTTTTACTTTCTAAGGTCAAAAAATGTTTCTTTTCTTTTTTAGCCTAAATGGAACACTGAAAGAAAAACTACGAGTCCACACAATGCTCTTCTTAAATCTGCAGAATAGCCTCAGAGCCTCCAGGACGCCGTCACTGTGAACGCCCCCCACCCCGGAGCGCTGAAGTATTTTAAACATGCATTTAAAGGGTTTTATGTATCCATTATGCCTCAAGCTAAAAAATAAATGAATAAATAAATGGAAAAAGGAAAAGAGAGAGAAGCGAGGGGAAGAGAGGGAAAAAATGAGACCTGCTATCCTAAAAAGATATATGTGAGTTCAAAAAGGTGGCTGCCAAACTTGTTTCAAAGGGTCAAAGTGATCTTTACTGAAGACTTCTTTATGTTGCCAAGTAACCAGATGAGTAGTGATGCGGAGAACTCTGCCAACCTTGACATCCTAGCTAAATCACCAGGGGCGTCTAGGGATAAATTCTAATGGCCTTGCTGACCAACCTACTCCCACAAGTCATGAGAGCCGGTAGAATCACCTCAGCCAGTTTTACACCGGGTTCAACCTTCACCATAGAATCTTATGACCAGTCCTAGATTTATCTTCAAAAAAAAAGATTGTTTTTAAATTTGAAGAGTGAAATAAAAGATAGATGACAGAAATCAGAGGGTTAAAACTTTTTGCAGATGGGAAGGGGATCTAGGGATGGAGAGAGAGGGGAAGGAAGGGAGAGAAAAGGGAAGTAAAAGGATTAATATGTAACGTGTATTGTACCAGTTCTCCATGATGAATGTATCCTGTATGTATTGCAAACATGTACTCCTAAAAAGGCACTTCTGTATGTATTTATGCATGTATTTCCTGCTAACACGTTGCAAAAGTTCCCCTATTATCTTAGATTAATGCCCTGACTCCTTCGATGGGCATTGGAAATCCTGTGCAAAGCAGCCCACGCCACACCTCCAGTGTTGCCCTCCATGCCAACCACCCCTCAACCCTGCACTGAAGCCAGGCGCAGCTGGGGTCTCTGCCCCAAACACATGCTGGGAAATTTTATTTCCAAGTCATCGTTCCTCAATCCCCAAGACAGCCTCCTGCTTTTTCACCTTCCCTGTATAAAGGTCCACTGCTTTGTGGCCAGGAATGTGGCTCAGTGGTGGAGCTCTCTCCTGGCATGCAAGAGTTCCTAGGTTCACTGAGAGAGGCAGGGGAACCTGTGAGATGGAGCTGGGCATGATGGCACAAGCCTGTATGTAATCCCAGCATTCTGGGAGGCTGAGACAGGCAGATCACAAGTGAAGGTCCAGCTTGGGCAAGTGAGTGACTTAGCAAGACTCTGCCTTAAACTTTAAAATTTTTAAAAGGACCCTAGGATGTAACTCTGCATAAAGGCCCTGGGTTAAATTTCCAGTACTGGGGGTGGGGGAGGAGGAATATATAGGTCCCAAATTATATAGCATATATAAGGTCCCGAATTCAATTCTCAGCACTGAAGAAAAAGAAAATAGGAAAACTTGGATTTCCACTAAGTATAGGTCCTTTTGAAAAAATCACTTAACCCCCTTAGGCCTCAGTTCTCCCATCTGAATAATGGGAATAATAACAATATAAATAGTGCGACTTCCTGTTTGGGAATGATTTATCCTATTCACATCTGTACACTTTTCCTAGCTCCATTTTCACCTCCTTTAGAACAGAGACCCCATCATATATCATTATCCGCTACACCCAGCGCTGCTCCCACACCATGCCTGCACTCTAAAATAATATGCTTCCCGAAATGAGAAGTTATAGGCATAAGCTCTACACCCAGACAGGGTTAGAAATCCCATCTCTACTGGTAGCTACTAATGTGGCTTTGGGCAGGTTGCTGACTCTCCAGGGCTCACTCTTCTTTGACAGAAAAATGAGAATGACATTGATTCCTACTTCACACAATGTTATGAAGCTTCAGGGAGCCAATGTGATCAAGCCTGGGATGTGGTGAGTTGTAAAGTCTTAACTATAACTATCAAATGGAACTGAGAGTCTGATCCCATTCTTTTCTGCATTATCACTTCAGGCCTCAGATTCTACCATGAAATGTCTTGATTCATTATTTCATGTACTGAGCATCTGCTACATTTTAAAAAGCTGTACCTTAAATAAAATCAGCTGTGTGTATACCTGATACCTCTTGCTTGCTTTCTTCTGGACCAAAATTTCTATATGAATGGTACCTTTTGATTTTTATCTCCTGTTTCACAGAGCAGAGAGGCAGGAGGATCACTGTGAGTTTGAGGCCAGCCCAAATACAATAGTGAGTTCAAGGCTAGCCCAAACTACACAGTGAGACCCTGTTTCAAAACAAACAAACAAAAAAAAAACAATACATATTGAGGATATACTCCTAAGGGAAATAAGTCACACATGTATAAATACTGAATAGTTTCTCTGATGTGAAAAACTATAATGGTACATAAGATCCTAATGATATAATTGACAATGTGAAATAGGAAGAAAAGGGATAAAGGTGTAAGGGAAATGGGAAGGGTAGAGAAAGGTAATAAGGGAAAAGGAAAAAATGAGAAAATGAAAAAATGGAAATAAAGTATTTGTAAATAGGGAAGGAAGGAGGGGGTGAAGGGAGGGCAGGAATAAGGGGGAAAAATGAGAACCAAGACCTGTCATGTAAAGGTACAAGAGCCCAATGATGAATGTAACTGTACCGTATACCTAAAATGTAACAATAAACTCAATGAGAAAAAAAAACCCTTAGAAGTAAACAAGAAAAAAAATCAGTCTAGAAACAATGAGTGCAGAGTAAAAAGCCACTCGGGACCTAATATCTAAAATAACCTCACAACATTATTACTCAGAATCCTTGAATTATCAAGCAAAAGCCTAAATTCTGTTCTAGGTACTAGATTAAATAAAGCAAGATGATGTCTAACACATTTTGGAGAGCTTTCCTTCTACAATGGATTTTTTAACTAATAAATTCACAAGATGATGTGCAAATGGTTAATTTTAATTTTCCAGACATTTCTGAGACAAGGAACACACCATCGCATATTAACACTAAGTAAATGAGGTGTAGTTACCATCCACACTATTGCTGTTCCACTGCTTGATTAATCATCTTGCTATTCTGCCCTTGACTGACCTTCTTAGCACACTCTACTCCAGTTCCCCTTAGCCCCTAGGACTCTCTAAGTCTCTAAGATCTGTGTCCAGTGTCAAAATCCCTATGCAGCTGACTTGGCATTATGAAGCCTCCACTGTTCGTTTATCCAAGTATTTTAACAAGAGTGAGAGATCAGTGCCATGACACATTTACATCTAACAAGCAAATGGTGATCCCCCAAATCTAGCCAAGTTAGAGTGCTGGGCTGGCAGATTTGGGAGTATAAAGAGAACTGTGGGTCACACTCCTCAAATTGCTTGGATTGCAGCATCTACAAGTAAGTGCCCACCCACGAATGCCCATTTTTTTTCCTCCAGGTAGCTATGATGAACCTGACCTGGGTACCAGTCAAGAAGAAAAGGCAACACAGGATCCCTTACTGCAGACCTATGTAAATGTAACATCCCATCTTAAAGGGATATTGGAGATCAGATGGCAAGGCAAGATACTCGCCTTTTGGAAAGATTGGGGGGCAAATGACAAGAATGTAAGTAAATACAATGAGTGGGGGGAAGGCCAAAAAAATAAAATAAATTCATCCTCAGAACAAAACTGAATAGGAGGCAAATTTTCCCCACCTTCTGATTCTCTCATTCAGTGTTTTACCATTCAATTAGCAAATTAAAATGTTAACTTATGATCTCTCCTCTGAGTGCCTTGAACCGTTATTTTGAAAATTTTGTGATTATCTAAATCTGATGGCAGGAAAAAATTATCTCCTAGGCAAAAAGCTAAAGGCCTCATCATATTCTGCTGGGGCAATGACATCAGTGGTCCTGAAAACAGAAGGAAGTTGAAAGAATTTGTAGTTAACGGTCTAATTTATGATAGGTACTTGTTTTGCATTAAAAAAATCTCTCTGGAATGTCAGAAAAAGTATAGCTTTCATCTTTTAAAATATAAATAAATTAAACTTAGTTTAAAAAATAAATTATCTCCTAGAATTAGCCCTCATTTTATCCCTCTTATACTTCCTCCTACACAGGTTCTCAAGGACTGGTTAGCAGGCTGGTCTGCCACAGCATGTCTTGCGGACTTGGGACTGGGTCCTGTCTGACAAGTGTAGTAGCATCTGTCTGGCTGACTCCAGTTTTGGAGACTTGTGTTGCTTTGATTTTAGGCCACTATCTCCCCTGGAGAACTTCCTGTCACAGGCTCACAGGGCTGAAAGGAATCTTGGAGATATTTTGGTCTACCTTACTTTACAGAAGGAAATGAAAATCCAAAGAAATCACATAGCCACTTAACAGAAATGTTATGAGGAATCTGTGGCTTTGCCTCCAAGTATTACCTCTTTTGAGCTAAGAATCCAGAACATAGTATGTAATAAATTAATTTTTTGAGAAATGTGTGTGAATTTCAGGATATAGCTAGAGTTCATTAAAGACATGAAAGAAGAAGGAAGGAGGCAATCAGAACAGTAAACAAATGCTGAACTGTCTGTTCCTGCCTACGTGAGATTTTATGACATGTTTCCTTGGTTACATAAAAGTTATCATATGGTAAATGGTAGTTTGCTTAAATTAAATTTGATATTGCAAAATAGTTCAGACACTTGTGGCTTCTTGAGATAGTCAAGTGCTTTATAACCTCCTAGAGTTGAGATTCTTTAGCCTTGGATAAGTTTTAATCTCTTCCACCTTCATCCATCATTCAGGGATATTTGGCGCATGTAAGAGCTCCTTCCTAGACCTCTTAAAGAAGCCTTTGTACACAAATCACAATCTTACTTCTAAAAGCAAAAAACTCTCCCCCAGCTTCCAACTCAGGGTCTGGATCACTCCCATCCTCTTTTCTTTCTTTTTTGATTGTCACAGCCCCCAGACAGATGCAAGTTCCCATTATACTTTGTTTAGTCCCTTAAGAAAATTTGTCTTATCCTCCTTTGTCCAAAGATTGATTTGAGCATTTCTTTTAACCATTTTTTTTCTTTTATTGAGTTTATTGGTACATTTTAGGTATATAGTACAATTACATTCATTATTGGGATCTTGTACCTTTACATGACAGGTCTTAGTTCTCATTTTTTCCCCTTGTCCATACCCTTCCTTCACCCCCTCCTCCCCTCCCCATTTACAAACACTTTATTTCCATTTTTTTCATTTTGTCATACTTTTTTCTTTTCCCTTATTACCTTTCCCCTACCCTTTCCATTTTCCCTATACCTTATACTTTTTCTTCCTATTTCACATTGTCATTATCTCATTAGGATCTTATGTACTATTATACCTTTTCACACCAAAGAAACTATTTGGTATTTACACATGTTTTACTTATTTATTTCACTCAGGAGTATATCCTCAATATGTATCCATTTTCCTATGAATGAATCTAATTTCTCATTCTTTATGGCTGAGTAGTATTCCATTTTATAGAAAAACCACATCTTCTTTATCCAATCTCCAAATGATGGGAAAATGGGCTGTTTCCAAGATTTAGCTATTACAAACTGTGCCGCTATAAACATGGGCACGCATATATCACTGTGATGTGATTCCTTTAATTCTTTTGGAAAAATACCCAGCAGAGGGATGGCTGGGTCAAATGGAACCTCTAATGCCAGCTCTTTGAGGTATCTCCATATTGATTTCCATAGTTTTTTAATTCTTGTAGGGCAGAGATTGTATTTTTCCTCAGACCTCTAAGGTAATGAAATTGTGGTTTGTACACACAGAAAGTTCTTTTTAATGAGTGATATAATTAATCAACTGTAAAGAATGATGAGTTAACCAAAAGAAAAAATGAAAAATGTATTTTTATTGCATACCATTCACTGTGTATCTATATAAATGTAGATAAGCTAGAATGAATACAATGTTTACCTTTATTTAAAGCCTTTGTACTTCATGTTGTCTTTGTTTGTTTGTTTGTTTGTTTTATTTCTTGAATCATCCCTAAGAAGACCCTTCATTCCTGAAGGATTCTGACTATCACTTCGGGAACTAAGAAGGTAAGAGTTACACTCAGCTTGATCATGAATACAATAACTGAAATTAGGAAATACTACTTTATATATTGTCATTATTTCCATACTCATAAGAAGCTGAAATCAGTGAAATTAAGATCAATTACTGAGGTCCTCCAGAAGGCAGATTAAAAAAAAAAACTGCAAGTTTTACCAAAGAAAAAACAAATAACTTCCCAGATTGGCTTGTTGCACAAAATATATAAAATACATTACTGAAATTTCACATGCAAGTTTCAGGTCAGTACACTCAGTTGGCCCAGAATACGATGTTGATAACAGTCGAGTTTCAGTGTTCACACACAGGAAAATTTAGCTTTTCTTTGAGCAGAATATTCACCCTGAACCTATCCAGCTGTACTTTGCACACAAGTAATGCCAGAAGGGTGGATGATTCCAACCTATGCCTGATGTGATAATAAAACCCTTTCCGCTACAAAACGTGTTTATCAGAGGTAATTCTAGGTGAATTAGGGCGCAGGAAACCAAAGTACAATTGAGCCATGGTCACACTGTTGCTGAGAAGACCCAGTGAAATTCCCAGGAGAGGAATGAAAGTCAAGGGCAGAGTCATGGTACACTGGGAGCAGAGAGTAGCACTTGCAGAGGTGATGAAGGAACTTAGGTGGGTGGGAGTAACCATCAAGAAGGCCTTGGAGACAGGAACAGAGGAGATGGTTGAAGGGGTACAGCTACAGAGTAGGAGTGGGTCACTCTCATGGAACAGAAAGGATGCTAATTAAGGGAGTTTCCAAGGGCGGAGCTCACAGGCCATCACGAATCATGTGCCAAGAGAACAGGGTAAGATCTAACAAGGTGATGTTGGTCAGCCAAGGATGAATGGTTCTACTCTGGAGTCCCGACACACAGCTGCATTAATATGGGGTGAAGATGTGACTTAGCAACCTCACGCACAGAGAGGATTGAGGGGTTTTGCTAGACAGTGAAGGGTGAGTTGACAGAGTGGCGTGGCTGCGCACGGGCAGTCACCACCTCAGTCATTTCACCTAGGTCAAGAGAGGTGAGGCACACTCATGGAGGGGAACATGTGACTGAGATGTCACATTCTAAGAGATCAACAGGAGTCAAGGGTACAGTGACAAAGACAGTAAAGGGAGAATCAGAAGCACATCACAGAAGAAGTGGGTGAAGATGGAACTGGGATGAGGATGCAGCAACGATGAACGTAGAAGAGCCATCAAGCAAGTGAAGTCTTGGAGGAAGATTTGGGCTTGTCCCGTCGTTGCCAAGAGCTGGACTTAGAATTGGCTGTCCTAAAGTTACAGAAAGCCAGATTTGAGTTCAAATCAAGAAGAATCTCTAGTGAGTCAAACTTGCCTAGAATTGAACAATCTGTACTCAGTGTTGTTTGACTAAGCTGGGTAACACTTGTGAAAAAATATGGCTGAGACAACTCAAGTGTTACGTAGGTAGTGCGACTGAGAGACACTGACTTTGCAGTCGTGGTTACAGTAGAGCAGGTGGGGAGAGAAAACAATGTAAAAACTAGTTGTGACTCGAGACCCAGATGGAAAGTCTACTTTTTCTGGGAAGACTAAAAATGTAACTCAATCATCAGTTATTGTAGTCTTTCCCCAACTCTAGGCTTTATTCTTACGTTACTGTCGCAAACTTTTGCAATGTCCACGGACCATCAGTGCAAGTACTTTAATTCACTTCACAATTTTATTCATATGATTCATTTTTATTTGATTTTTTAAAGTTTTTGTTCTCTCTGTTAGTGTAGACCAGCTACACCATTATCAATTGAGACATTTATGATATTCAAAGTCTCAATCCCCTCTCCAGACCTACTGAAGATTACCAGTTCGATTTATACACCCATTAAAATCTGAGAAATAATACTTTAAATTACTAGTACAGCAGTGATTTGACACACTCCTTGAAAGGGAAAATACCCTACCCTGCTTTATTAACTCTGCTTTTTTTGAGAATTAATTTTAAACAAAACATTAATTTAAAACAGGATACATCGAACAATCTATGAGAAGAATATTGTAATTTGAATTAGCTGCTTTTCTGTGGAACATGCAATTGATGGACCCTTAGATTTTGATTTTTAAAAAATGAAATGGGCTTTAAACTAAGTGTTTAAAACCAGACATAGTGGTGCACACCTCTAATCCCAGCATTCTGGGAGTCTGAGGAGAAAAAAATCACAAGTTCAAGTCCAGCCTGGGCAACTAAGCAATTTAGTGAGACTCCATCTCCAAATTAAAATAATAAAAAGGGGTAGGGTTGGAGCTCAGTGTGAAGGCCCTGGGTTCAACCTCCAGCATGGCAAGAATAAATGTACATAATTACAAAATTAGAATTAAGAAATATTTGCCTAGGATCATTTTGTGTACAAGCATTGGGACTATGAAATGATTTTGGCTTAGAAAAACAAAGATTGAGAAAAGTAAAATAATAGTTTCACAAAGTGGTTTCCAAACCACTGATGCCTTTATGGAAGAATCAGATTCCCTGGTTCCATTTCAGTTGTAGATGGTTTTCACATGCGTCATCTTCCAACATCACTTTTGGGTATGGTGCTTATAACTGAGCCAAGGGAAAGAACAGAAGGTTTTGAGCCTGTATTCTGCCAAAATTCCCGAACAAAACAGAATAGCCGTTCTCGGAGGATGGTTCCTGGATCCTTGGAGAGCCCCAAGAACTTTACAGGAGCTACATGAGGTTAAAACAATTTCATGATAATACTCAACTCTTATTTGTGTGTTTCACCATGTGAATGATGCAAAAGCGAGGAAAGATAAAGCTGCCGATGCCTTATTTATAAGTCAAGGCTCAGCACCAAACTGTTCTGGTCATAATATTCTACATTGCCGTACATTGGTGCTAAAAGAAAAAGTTTGTTTTGATTTTAAAAGCCAGTTTCATTTCAGAATGACTTTAAAGATTTAACAGTTAAGGATTGTTAGCCTTATTAAATCTCAGTTCTTAAGTGTACACCTTTAACATTTTCTGTGATGAAACAGAAAGTCCATGGTTGTCTCGAGGCAAACTGTGCAGTTGTATGGGCTGCAAGCTAAACTAGTCTATTCATGAGGTACCACTGTTTCTTGGCACACCAGCTAGTAGACAAACTATGGTTATTCAGACTTGGGCACGTTCTCAACAAGGTGTCATTTTGAGGTTAAAAAAAAAAAAACTGACAGTATGTGTTATTCATGGTAAGTTTGAGATTTGAACCTGCCAGCAAAAAATGGAATACAGAAAAACATGTATCTACCATTACTGGATTGACATCTTTCTAATACTTAATGAACTTTCTAATGATTTCATAGTAGTGATATTGGTGATTGTGAGTTTTACATAGTATAACAAAATGTGTCCACATTTGGAAGTTCTGCAAAACTCAGGGAATGAATATTTTCCAAATGGCTAATGAACAACATCCATAGATAGAGGGAAGATCCATTCAAAGTGCAAGATGGACAGAAGATTACAGTGTAACAGGGTATAGAATGTTGGGTGGTATGTTTCCTATTTTTCAATGATTACATTCCTCATGAGGAGGGCCAGGGATTTCGTTCAGTGGCATCGTGCCTGCCTCAAAAGTGCAAGGTTCAGTTTGATCCCTGGTACTGGAAGAACTTTAAAAAGGTACCAGCATTCCTCATGAGAGTTGGTACATGTACTTAACACATCTTAGCTCCCTTTTTCACTCCCTTTCCTTCCCTCTCTTCCCTTCCCTCCCCCTCCCTTGATATATTTTCTAGTTCCACATTTCATATAGACATCAAAAATCTATCACTTGTCAAGTTTTGGTATAGTACCCAAGAAAAAAATGTACAATTACTTGAAAAGGTGATTAAAATATTCTTTCCTTTCTCAAGTTATATGACTGTTTAAAGAGGTGGACTGTTTTTATTTACTTTAACCAATATTATATGTAACAACAATCTGCAAGTCAGCCAGTGAGAATCCAACTGTCTTCTATTAAGCAGACATTAGATTTACAAAAATGAAAAAAATTACAAAAATGAAAAACAGTGCTATCCTTCTCAGTAATTTTTGTTTTTGAAATACCATTTTCATTAAAACTTTATGTTGAGACTTGATAGTAACTTTTTAAACAATAAAATTTCAAAATACTCTCAATTTTAATTTCTCACATATTGATAGATATAATATTACATGAACCAAAGTTCTTTGGGTTCTTAGTAATTTAATTTTAAAATGTGAAGATCTCCTGAAATCACCAAACTTGAAAATCACTGTTGTAATGAAAATTACTTAAGCCAAGACACTAGGGACTCTCTTTAGAGACATGAAAGGAAAAAATGATGAATTCTTTGCAATATCCAGGTAATAACAAAAATTTTAAACCAGCCTGGCTGTTGCAGGCCAGGGGTCCTCTTGTGGTGTTGTAATGAGTTCTGGCCTCTTACCATGACACTTAAACACGAGCCCACAGAAAGAGAACCACTGGCTAAAGCAAAACAGCAACACAACTCAATCTGAACAAACCCCAGAGCAAAATGTATACTTTGGTCTATATGTGATATAACTCTTCAGAATTCTAGGAAGGGATATTCAAACAATGGCCCGTTACCAATGGAGAGCAATTTTACAAAGGCTGCAATAGAGGAGAGAAAAACATAACATGCTGAACTTTCCCCCTTTAAAGATAAAATATTAAAGGTTTTATTTAAAAGAATCGACTACTGCTGGGCGTGGTGGCGCACGCCTGTAATCCCAGCACTCAGGAGGCTGAGGCAGGAGGATCGCTGTGAGTTCAAGACCAGCCTGGGCTACATAGTGAGTTCCAGGTCAGTTTCAACTACATAGTGAGACCCTGTCTCAAAAAACAAAAAAAAAAAAGAATCGACTACTTTTAACAGATATATAGGAGTATGCATGTGTGTGTGTGTGTGTGTGTGTGTGTGTGTGTGTAGTTTATTTCACTTACAGGACAATGATTGGGAAGGAAAAGAGAAAGAAAGAAAAAGGGGAAGATGAGCTATGGGGAAAACAAAAAGAGGAATTGAGGCAGAAAGATCCAAAGAAGGAAAGGGAGAGGCAAACACAGAGAACAAAAAAGATTCAGAAGGCTACACAATTTGTGGAGCTATAGACAGGATTCAGATTGGCTTCTTCATCTTAGGGGAAGAGACAAGAGCCTAGTTATGTGAGGTAGTTTGGCCAATGTCAGTGCTGTGACTTTACGGTAGGTTTTCTGGCTTCTAAGCAGAGAAAACAGATCAAGAGAAGGGCCCGCAAAGGGGATTGTAAGGGGACAGAGTGATACAGGGATAAGAGATAGAAAAAGAGGTACACCACACACGCACGCACACACACACACACACACACACACACACGCACACACACACCATGGAGTGGCTTCTAAGGAAGGCGTTATTCTAATTAAACCCCGTACACTCTGAAATACAGAACTAAAGTTTGGAAACCACTGCCCTAGACCCAATACTTCTCACCTTCTTATACATATAACTGTCCTGGAAATCTTGCTGGGATAGAGGTTCTGATTCAGGAATCTGGGGTGGGTCTGAGATTCTGCTCTAACAAACTTCTGGGGGTTGCTGCGCCACAGTTGGAGGGTCAGACCTGGAGCAGGAGGGCATCATGCCAGGCTTCCTCCCGCCTGCAGCCACCTCACCTGCGAGCTGACTAGAAAATGTCCATTTTCAAGGCCCATCCTAGATGCACTGTGCACTCCCAACCCCTGCAGAAGAGCCTGGCAATGTGCTTTCCCAGTTCTCTGGGGGTCCAGATGTGTCTTACAGTCTCAAAGCATTGCACTGGGCCATCACGCTTCCCTTCCGCCTTGCTGCCACGATGAGTGGGGCAAATCTTCACGTTTACATCATGTACTCATGTCTAGATTGTCTGAACTTTCTATTAGGAATGACCTGCACTCTGCTTACCATTTCGAGTCAGTTCAAATTTGGGAGTGACACTGACATAACAAGGCTCAAACAGGAAGTCCATTGAAGTCGTTCTCTGTCAGGCTCACTGTGCCTGCCTCTGATTACCTTAGATTTTCACACATGGGGCTGAACTAAGAGAAACTCCCAAAAATGACACTCAGGAAAGAAAACAACTCCTGTGTTTTTCTTAGAGTTGATGTTCCCTTTGGCTCATTCTCATTTGCCCTTCCTAAGCCCTACACCTCATTATAGATCCCACAGGACATATATTTGTCCTGGGAGCCTTTGAGTGTGACCCTTAGTGAATGGCAGCAACATGCAGGGCCCTGCAGTTGCAATAATCACCCAGCACAGGAATCAGCATCTCTCTTCACCTTCCCGGCCCCTGCAGCCATGAGCTCTGATGCAGAGATGGCCGTTTTTGGAGAAGCAGCTCCCTATCTCCGGAAACCAGAAAAAGAGAGAATTGAGGCTCAGAACCGCCCCTTTGATTCCAAGAAAGCCTGCTTTGCAGTGGATGATAAGGAAATGTACGTGAAAGGTATGATACAGAGCAGGGAAGACGACACTGTCACCGTCAAGACCCTGGATGACCGGGTAAGTGCTGATCTCAGATGTCTTTGATGATACAGGCACCCTTGTTTTCCTGTAGAGTGGAATATTAGAAGGAATGGGAAGATAGAGCTAAATGTATACTTATGTGTCCTATAGTAGAGGAGTAAGTGAAAGATGCCATCACAGACCATAGCTCCTGACTCTTTCCTTTGAAGATTTGGGCTTTGAGGGGTTTTGCGACGTTTGCTGGTTTGTTGGAGGAAAGAAAAGGTGAAAGCGAAAGAAGCTGAACTATTTAAAAGAAAAATTAATATTAATTGCTGCTGGATGGGCCAACCAAATATGGTGCTGTGGACTGTAAACTAACTCTTAGAGGGGAAGCTCCGGAGGTATTGCTGAGTATAATGTGAAGAATAAGAGTGCCCTACAATTAAATACTGGGACATTCACCAGATCTCGCTCAGTGTCAGTCACATTGCAAATATAAGCAAATCTCAGCATCTACTTTGCCAAGGTTTATCTGCTACAGGAATCAAGATGTGTATGACAGGTCTGAAACACAGTTCAAAATCTCAGGCTTCTGACATAGATTTCACTTTTATTTTTTGATTATTAAGCTTAACCTCCAAACCTAGCCCCTTCTCAGTGGGCTAAAAAAAAATGTCTTCGGGGATGGAGATACAGCTCAGGTGCCTGTCCGACAAGCAGAAGGCCATGAGTTCAATTCCTGGTACTAAAAAAGAAAAAAGAAAATATCAGTCACTCTAGGCATCTCTCTACTTTCAGGTTGGGACCACATTTTTAAAATCTTACACAGTATGGTAAATCCTTTCAACATTTTATACAGTACAGTAAGCCCTTAACTTGTGAATGCATTCCATTCTGGAAGAGCGTTGGTGAGCCGGATTCACCTATAATCTCACAAAGTGAGTTTCACACAGCACACTTGGGAAAGTTCACACCTGGAATTTTCATAGGTTGAGGTCTTACTGTACTGTACTGTACTGTACTGCATTGAGGTCGCACTGCCTCCATGCAGGATCTATTAAGAAAACACAGGGTTCCTCAGTCAAAGGTGCCCCCAGAATACTGTGTAGTAGGAAAGTGAAGGAGTAACCTTATTGTACAAGTGCACTGAGGTAGGACATTTAGCATGTTTGACACAATTTTAAAAAATACCAATCTTTCCTAAAGATAGTTTTTTCACAGTCTCCAAAATATAAGTGAGGTATCAGAAGAAAGAAAGAAGGTAGGAAAGAAAAAAAGGAAGGGAAGAAGGAAGGAAGGAAGAAAGGAAGCAAGAAAGAAAAGAAAGGCAGAGAGCAAGGCTGTCCCTAAAGGTTCAGCATACATAGACTTCTCTCTCCCTTTTGGCTGCCTTGGGGTCTCTCTATAACCTAAGGTGGTGGAACAAGAGATCCATCCTTCCTCAAGCAAGTTAGTCTATATCAACAAATCTCCTTCCTTTAGCCTTTTCTGTAAAGCACTCACAGCAAGATTTGGGAAGCAAAATTCAGAAAACCTTACAGGCTCTTTCTCTTTTTTGCCTTTATTTTTGACATCTCCTGAAAATGAAGTTTACAGACAACTGTATGGTTTAGTTGATTGAGGTGGACAGGAGGTGGACATTGAGAGGGAGGATATTCAGCAATACAATGGTACGAGTCTAAATATTTTAACTATGAAAGCCAAGATACAAAGAACTATGGGAGCCTTGAAGAAATGGGGAAAAGAAGAAACAGATGAAAGGGTGCTCGACCTGAGCTTTAAAGGTTTCTAGATATAAGTTAAATGAAGAGAGAGATTCCAGGCAAAGGAATTCACATGAGCAGGGCTATTGAGCAAGAATGCACAGAACAAAAAGGAGCAGTTCTTTCTAGCCTACCAATCTTGGTCTTATTGCAACTTTCACAGCATACAGAGGAGAAAAAGGCAAGCTGACTAGGTCTTGGCTATCGTAAGGCCCATCTGGGCCTCTGCAGGCCACAGGGCTCTATAGCTAATCGTAGTCCTCTCCTGGTACATAGGATGGTGGACTGACTGAGGTCCTGAGATCAGCATTGGTCGCACAGTTTGAGCAGAATGCGGCTAATCAAGGATGGTTACTCAAGGATTGTCTCTAGACATGGAAATGATCCTTAAATGCACCGCATAGCTCCCGACTCCCACCTCTCGTGAAATGGAGTACAGATCACCGGCTCTCCCATTCATCATTTGCTTTTCCTCTCAATACCCAGACACTCAGTCTGAATAGTAACCAGGTGTTCCCCATGAACCCTCCCAAGTTTGACAAGATCGAGGACATGGCCATGATGACCCACCTGCACGAGCCTGCTGTGCTGTACAACCTCAAAGAGCGCTACGCAGCCTGGATGATCTACGTGAGTGCTCTTCGACTTCATATTTCAATTCTCTCTCTTCATAAAGGCAAGACCCACATGATAGATTTTCTGATTTTCACAGACCTACTCTGGCCTCTTCTGTGTCACCATCAACCCCTACAAGTGGCTGCCGGTGTACAACCCCGAGGTGGTGGCTGCCTACAGAGGCAAAAAGCGCCAGGAGGCCCCGCCCCACATCTTCTCCATCTCGGACAACGCCTATCAGTTCATGCTCACTGGTGAGTGATCTCTTGATTCGTATATTTTAAAAATCATCCTTGCCTAGTTATTTAAGTCTTTTTACAGGCCTTGGTCATCTGGACAGTGTGTGGCAAAGTGAGTTTAGGAGCTTTAGGTGATTTGGGGTTGAAAAGGAGTGCAACGTCTTCTGTTACCAGTAGAGCTGTATGGCAAAGGCAGTGGTCATGAAAAGCCACACTAAGCTCATGCTTATTTGGGGGACCATGGAACACAAAGAGATTCCCTGTCCTTACTCCCTAGCTCTCCCAGTATGGGCATACTTGGAAGAGAAACTATATTCATAGCTACTGAGAGAATGCAAGCTTGAAAAAGAGCAGTATCCCTTCATGTGCCTTGTCCCCCAGACTCAGGCTCCTCTAAGTCCTCCTCAGCTTCCCAAAATCCCTACCTACTACCTACCACTTCCGTCTGTTCGACTTTTACCTGACTTGACTCAGCTCATACACACGAACTAGAAGCAAGCCTTTGCAATCTGAAGACAATCAAAAATCATCTCATTCAACATTGCCCAAAGTGAGTTGAGTTCCTATCTCACATCCACAATTCTTACCATTTCTCCAAACTTAATATTGTCTTAAATGAACTGAAGTTACATCACATTCAAAGGAAGGTTAATGTCAGTATTTGCATTGGTTTGTTAGTGCTGCTGTAAGAAAGACGGGCTGAATGGTACAAACAAGAAAAATTAACTACAGTTGCGGAGATTAGAAGTGTGTGATCAAGGTGTCAGCACAGCTGGTTCCTTCTGAAAGCTGTGAGAGAAAATCTGCTGCAGGTCTTTAGCCTAGGTTTCCCCCCCGCCATTGGGTTTATTGGGACTTTTTAGGTATACAGTACAGTTACATTCATCATTGCCATCTTGTAACTTTACATGACAGGTCTTGGTTCTCATTTTTTCCCCATACCCCTGCCCTCCCTTCACCCCCTCCCCCTCTCCCATTAACAAAGACTTTGTTTCTATTTTTGCTTTTTCTCATACTTTTTCCTTTCCCTTATTTCCTTTCCCTTACCCTCCCCACTTCCGCTACACCCTTAGCCCTTTTCTTCCTATTTCACATTGTCAATTATACAATCTGGATCTTATTTACACTTTCAGTTTTTCACACCAGAGAAACTATTCGGTATTTACACATGTGTCTTATTTATTTCACTTATGAGTATGGCCTCAATATACATCCATTTTCCTATGAATAACTATAGTTTCTCATTCTTTATGGTTGAGTAGTATTCCATTTTATAGAAAACCCACATCTTCTTTATCCATTTTCCAACTGATGGGCAGATGGGCTGTTTCCAAGATTTAGCTATTACAAACTATGCCGCTATAAACATGGGTGTGCATATATCACTGTGATATGATTCTTTTAATTATTTTGGAAAGATACCCAGCAGAGGGATAGCTGGGTCAAATGGAACCTCCAGTCCAAGCTCTTTGAGGTATCTCCATATTGATTTCCACGGTGGTTGCACCAATCTGCACTCCCACCAACAATGGAGGAGGGTTCCTTTCTCCCCACAACCCCGCCAATATTCGTTATTGTGTGATTTCTTGATAGAAACCATTCTTTGTGGGGTGAGGTGGAATCTCAGTGTTGTTTTCATCTGCATGTCTTGAATTACCAGTGATGTGCAACATTTTTCATATATTTGTTGCTTTTGCTTGTGTCTGAGAAATGTCTTTTCATTTCAGATGCCCACTTTTGAATCAGGTCTTTATATTTGGGGGCCTGATTTTTTTGAGTTCTTTATATATTCTAGATAATAGTCCTTTGAGAAGCAGCTGGTAAAATTTTTTCACCACATTGTAGGTTGTCTCTTAGTTCTGTTGATGGTTTCTTTTGCAGTGCAGAAGCTTTTTAATAAGATGAGATCCCAGTTGTTGATTCTTTGTACTAGTTCCCATGCTACTGAAGATTTGTTCATAAAGTCTTTTCCTATGTCAATGTCATTAAGAGTTCTGCCTAACTTATCTTCCAGCAAGCATTTTAGCCTAGTTTTTGTGGTTTGCAGCAATCTTTGATGCTCCTTGGTTTGTAGAAACATCACCCTGACCACTGCCTTCACTTTCACATGCCATTTTGTGTGTGTGTGTGTGTGTGTGTGTGTCTATCTGTCTGTATGTCTGTATGCCTTCAGAGTTCCCCTTATTATAAGGACACCAATTATACTGGTCAGGGTCTCACCCTATTCCAGTATGACCTCATTTTGACTAATTACATCTGCATTTATTTACATCTCATTTCCAAATGAGGTCACATTCTGAGTTTTTGAAGGGAGATGTCAATATAAGAATTTTAGAGAGATAATTCATCTGTACACTCTTATAAATGGAAAACAATATCACTTTCCACAAGTAGGAAATAAGAGTTAAAAAATGCAGGCACTCAAGCAAGATACATAAATTCTAATTAGAAGCTAAGGCCTCCCACCCACTCTGAGCTTGAGACTTGATTCTATGTTTAAAGGGGAGATGAGAAAGTGCTACTGAGGAATTAAATATGTACAAACATGAATAGCTTTTACACCGTGGGTTTCAATTTCCACCTCCCAGGCTGCCCATGTTACGTATCCTGAATTAGGAAGATTAGACAGACCCAAATTATGTCCTTAGTTAATGGCAAAGCCAAAACCAGAGCCTTTGTTCTCTAACTTCCCCATAATGTTGCGCTATTTCTAAATCTGGTCTGTTGTTGATCTGTTTTGTTTTGCTTCCTTCTGTGTTTCTAGATAGAGACAACCAGTCTATCCTTATCACGTAAGTAGCCCATGTTTGCACTATGATAACTGGGAAGTCAGTACCATCCCTTCCATTGCCGTTTACCCAATTTACTTTTAAATCAACAGTGGAGAATCCGGTGCAGGGAAGACTGTGAACACAAAGCGTGTCATTCAGTACTTTGCAACAATTGCAGTTACTGGGGACAAGAAGAAAGAGCAGCAGCCAGGCAAAATGCAGGTCAGTGGTGGTGTGCACCAGGGGCTAAATGGAGTAAGCACACCTGAGATATTGGAAAAGCAACCCAAATACGCAAAGTATGTACTCAGCAGAGATGGCCAAATAGAACAGATTTTTCTTCCTCTCTCTCCCAGCCTTCATGTATTCATCAATCTGGAAGCTCTCCAAAACCCTTGGGTGCTGATTCTTAGGGAGGTTCCATTCCAAAGGCACTACTGACTGAGGCATTGGTGAACAGCTTAATCTTCAGCCCCTCTTCCCTGAAATCTCCAACCCTCTAATCACATGGTTTGTGCCCCTGGCCTCCAGCCCCCATCCTGAGGCTGTCCAGGGGCCTCAGTCTCCATTCACTCGTGAACATGCAAAAATCACACTTGCCCCTTTGGAGATTCCAAGAATGTGGGGTGATTTGTACTGCAAAGCTAAAGAAGACCAAAATACATACGTCTTCCATGACAGTATCACATGGGACAAGGCAGGAAGTAGTTCTACCTGCACGGGTGTGAGGTCTCCATTGGTGACTCAGCTCCATTGGTGACACAGCTCAATGACTTTGACCAAATCTACACACTCTTCTGGACTGCAGCACACATCAGAATCACTATGAGGGCTTTCCAAACAGTGGAGCCCCAGCCCAAAATTTCCCAGTGTGTAGGTTTAGAGTTTGACCTCTTCTCCTGTGTTTCTAACATGTCCCCAGGTAACATCTAACTGCTGGTCCAAAGGTCACTTTGAGAACCACTAGACTGAGCAGTAATTTAAAAATTTCTCCAGATCCAGAAGGATAAACAGTCATGGAAGTGAAGGTGAAACTCTGCTTGCTAGTGAACTTTCTAGTGATAATTTTATTTTGTTGTTTTCATTCAAATTTTTATTTTTATTAATTCCAGTTTATAGTACATAACAATTATCTGTTTGGGGGAGTTGTACACGTGTACAACACATCTTAATTCTTTTTACACCCTTCTCCCTCCCTTTCTTAGTAATAATTCTTATGAAATACTTCTTTTCCACTTCAAGTTTTTTGAAAACCACTGCTTATTTTGTGTGATCTCCTGGGTCACTTGCACTGTTCGCATTTTATTTCTCCTTCTCCTGAAAACAAATGTCTATGTTGAGTCACGATGCACGCAGTAGCAGAGATACATGTTCTAAAATTCTGTGATTTATACTGAAATGCTACCAGAGAAGAAAGGCAGTGTGGATGTCAAAAGGGAGAGGATAATGTTCTGGCTGGAATTTGGTGTGACCAGAAGTCACTTCATTGCTGTCCTTCACTGCTTTTCTAGGTTGGAACCTTAAGGAGCATTGGGTGGGGCCATAGTTTCTCCAACTTCTGGACTGGCCACCAAGTAGGACTGGTCAATTTCTCCCCTGGTACCCTGCCTAGAGCACCCACTCTTTCCAGTTATCAAGGGGCTACTCCAGAAGACAGTCTTAAGTGCTCTCTTGCCATCTCTTTCTTACTAGGGAACCCTGGAGGATCAGATCATCCAGGCCAACCCCCTGCTAGAGGCCTTTGGAAATGCCAAGACTGTAAGAAATGACAACTCCTCGAGATTCGTAAGACCCCGCCTCATTTTTTACTACACCCAAATTACATCCTCTCCTTAAATGCTAGACATGAGACACTGCCACATAAATTAAAACTTACTAGGCACCTGGGCCTTTTTCTATACATAAGCAGTTAGGATCAGTCTTTCCAAATGGAATAATTTGAAATGCTTTGAAGAAACTGTTGCCTTGTTCCCAGCAGAGAGAAGATTTAGCTGTCTTTGCCTGAGTAGTCAAGGTCACCTCACAGCACCCTGAAGTCATGGTGATGCAAATTCTACAAGTAGAGAGCAATTCCTTTATATTAAAATTGGTCTTTCTGCATGGAAACCTTTTAAAATTCAAAAGTCCATTGAGCAATATCCATCTACTTAGTCACAAAAACTTGCCATGAATTAGGTGAACTTATATGACCTCCTCCAAGTCAGGAGGTACTGGGAGGGGCAAAGAACTGGTGAAGGCAGAAGAGATAAAAAATTGGGAATTGGTTAGTAGTGAGATACTAAAAGGTCTATTCAATCCTTCAACACTTCACTTAGGATTCATTCAAAGAGGTAGTTCCATGCACATTGGCAAACAACATCCTGAATAAACATATATCCCTGTACTTACTTTCACCAATAAGAGAAGCAAGTATTCAAAAGTGAATCTTCATTTAGGCCTCTGGCTTAAAAGTACCTCAGAACTTCCCACACTTCACAACTGAATACCTCAGGCTCACATTCATGATGACCCACAAAGACAAATGGTTACTGATTAGAAAGTAGATTTATACTTCAAAAACTGCTCTGAGCCCAGAGATTTCTCTCCTTGGATATTCCTTTGTACTCTGGGCAGTACCTGTTTGCATATCTGTCTTCCTGGATGTACAACTAAACTTCTTGTCCTGGTTGGTGGGTCTGGGTGCATGTTGTATGGTAAAGAGGTTACACATGCTTCGACCAGTCAGTTATTGTACTAACACAATGCCACCTTAATGAGGAGACAATACCCTCATGAACTCAGTATTATCACACCCATTTATTCAGTTTGAGTGTCCCACAGCTGACGCAGAACTCACAGCTATCTGGTTATTCTGTCCATCTTCCACGCTTCAAACATTCTCAGGCTGGGAGAAGACTTTTTTGTCCTCTATTAAGCCGCTAAATATTCAACACTGCTAAACATATCTGTCTCCACTGACCCTTCTCTAACTCTTCTTAGTCTTCATTCAGAAAATATTGAGATTATTAATTACTGACTGCATTCCAGACCTTGTGAGGAAATAAACAAGGCAATATTATGTCTTTAAATGTGTTCAATGTAGTAGAGGACCAATTAAGTGAAGGGATGCCCATACCATATCATATATGTATACTAGATATGTAGTACATATGTGCTACAATAGTACAGATGTAAACTGTATACCATATATAATTTTTATGTGTATTTTACATGGACAAATTTTCTGTAAATGACATGTTTTATTTATTATTGATTTAAAGTACAACATATGTGTGTTTGTGTGTGTTGTGTATGTATGTGTAATATATATGTACATATTTGTGTATGGAGACCTTTTATACCCCAAAACAGGATAACCCACTATGAGTGAGCCTGACCTGACCCTGAGCCTGGAAATTAGATTTGCTTATAGAAAGTTGTATGTAAAACTGAGGTGAAGAATCTCAGAAGTAGCATTCATAGGCAAAAAAGAATTCAGGTAGACAACCCAACCAGGTCAGCATTTCCCAGGTGTTAGGAGGAATGTGAGAATAGGATAAGAACCAAGGAGGTAGGCAGGAGCAAGGAGGTCCCAAGCAGAGGGCTGCAGAGGAAGTCTGAGGGCTTCCCCTGAGCCACAGGGACGAGGACAGACACTCTAGGTACAACTTCCTGAGCCTTGCCTAACCCTGCCTGAGGACTCTGGGTGCCAAGAAAACTGAGAGGAGGAAAGTGTTCATGCTTCTGAGTCCACTTACTCCCCAACCCTACGCTTGCCACCTACTGGTGGTATCACCCATCAGAGGCTAGCACAGAACCATTAAACCAAGTAACTGCCCTATTTGTCCACTTGCCATTGGACAGGGGAAGTTCATTCGGATTCACTTTGGAGCCACAGGAAAGTTGGCATCAGCAGACATTGAAACCTGTGAGTCCAGATTCTCTACACAAGTACCTTTGCAGTTAACCACAAAGACATCCCTTGGGAACCTGAAATCATGCTATTTTTTATTACTTTAGACCTCTTAGAAAAATCCAGAGTGACTTTTCAGTTATCCAGTGAGAGGAGCTATCATATTTTTTACCAGATCATGTCAAACAAGAAGCCAGAACTAATTGGTAAGTTCTTAGGATATTGTTTTATATTCCTAATAAGTGGCACCAGAGAACAATACCAAGAGTAAACTGTGCATAAGATACTAAAGGAGCTTTCATGTTTTCCAGACCTGCTACTGATTTCAACCAATCCCTTCGATTTCCCTTTTGTGAGTCAAGGAGAGGTCACAGTAGCCAGCATTGATGACAGTGAGGAATTGTTGGCGACTGACGTAAGTGTGATATTTATTTGTTTGTTTAGACCTAGAATTATGGAGTTTAGGGCTGGGGTCATGGCTTAGTGGTAAAGCACTTGCTCAGGGTACACAAGTCCCGGAGTTGGATCCCTAGCACTGGAGGGTTTGTGGGGATTATGGGGTTTATGACTTAGTGATTTCGTGAGAAAAGTGGAATCTAGAAACATTAAGTGATTATGTCCAAGATCTCAGGGGTCAAGAGGGCAGAGAATTATTACAGATTTCCCTTGTTGCCTCTCAGCGCCTTGTCACGAAGTTCCAAAATAATCCAGCAAGTTCTCCAAAGCAAGCTTTCAGTTCTATTTTCTAACATCTTAATTAAAATACACTTTTGTACTTGCAAAATTTGTAGCACAACATTTGTTGGAATTTTTCAATTTACAAAACCGTCTACACAAAAAATTAGAAAATATAAAGAATTACAAAGAACAACAACAAAAAAAATCCCCACCCTTCAGTGACCTCTCCATTTTTCCTTCTACCTACCACTTAGGATCTCCTTAGGCACCTACCTCCTTAGTACGCCTGTCAGGCCTGTGACCTTTTCCCGTAAAGAATATCTACAGTGTTACTAATCATAATAGTTAAATGTATTGGGTGCTGACATCTGCCAGGCACTGCAATAAGTGGCTTTTCCCTGCATTATCTTATTAAGCCTTAAATACACCTCTGTCACTGATATTCTTACTGCCCCATTTCACAAATGTGAATGTATACCTTAGAAGCAAATATGTAATTTGCCTAAAGACTGGACCTATGAATGAAAAAGAGAATGTTTGAATCCAAGCCTGCCGACCCACAATCCCTGCATTTTTAATTAAAATGTACTATTTCTGAACAGTTCATTTCTACCCTTCCTTGATCTACCCTCACAGAAGCTCCAAGAGCTGTGAAAAGAGGTTTTGTCCTTCATCCTAGGGACACTGCCCAGTGCCCTATTTCACTTTGTGATGTCATCATTTTGTGATGTTTTCAGGTGCTTATAGTTGTCTTAGGGCAAGCAAATTTTCAAATAAACTAAAGCTAGGTCTAGGTGTTGTATACATTTAAACCAGATTTCCCTACTTCTTACCAACTGGTGATTACAGGTAAGAGTCAGGTTAATGATTGATGTTCAGCCATCAGCCCCAAGACAGGTCCTCTGAAGTACACTTGTCCCTTGGTATCCACGGGGAATTGGTCCCCA
Source organism: Fukomys damarensis (assembly GCF_012274545.1). Classification (NCBI taxonomy): domain Eukaryota; kingdom Metazoa; phylum Chordata; class Mammalia; order Rodentia; family Bathyergidae; genus Fukomys; species Fukomys damarensis. The sequence continues at coordinate 7,531,659 of NW_022900925.1, forward strand.
AACCCACTTGGATACCAAAATCAGTACATGCTCAAGTCTCTTATATGAACTTATGCAGTATTTGCATATAACCTACACACAGCCTCTTGTGTACTTTAAATCATCTCTAGATTACTCATATACCTAAGGCAATAGAAATGCTGCATAAATAGCTGCTATACTGTATTGTTAAGGCAATAACTACAAGGGGAAAGTCTGAGTATGTTCAGTACAGATGCAATTGTTTTTCCAAGTATTTTCAAATTGCATTTAGTTGAATTCACGAATGCAGAACTGTGGATACACACAGAGGGCAGAGTGGAATCCTAGAAGTCAGCTGAGGCATCTCACACCCATACTGCAGCTCCCCTGCAACCAGGCAGTGTGTCGCTCCCCTCACTCATAGAGCTCCTCTTGACTGATGGTTTATGGCCAAGTGAAAGAATTGGGATTATATTCTTCAAGAGGATCAACCCTCAGGCAGTAACACTTTTTCCTGGGTCCTTTCAGTTGGTGAATTAATCTTTCTCTTTTAACCTACAATGACCCCTCCTAGGACATGGATATGTGCCCCCAAGATGGAGTACAGATTCAAAGGATGAACACCATGGCCTGTAGTCTCAGAAATTTCTCTGTCAGCTCTTGTCATGGGCTCCTCCTTCCCCCCAAAGGGGGCACAATGCCAAGAGTGTCTCCCTCTTCAATATCATTTTCTGGTTTATGTATATTTTATCGGCTCACCTAGCACGTTGAGACATGTTTCAACCCTACCAACTGCCATCATGTAGAACCTGCTATCTAAATAATATGTGTATCTCAGAGAAGGATTTTATTTTTCAGTTGAAAGCTTTGTGGTAGAAGACAAGCACAGTGGTGATGAGATAAAACCATCAAATACTGTAGACCTTGACTCAAAAGTGATCCAGCCCAGCCAGCTCCAAGCTTGTCATATCACATCCTCCTGGTATAACTTGGTTACTTACCTCCAATAGAACCTCAGTTCTTCACCTAAAAATCTGGGGAAATCTGTACACCTACAAGGTGTTTGTACATCTCAAGGAGGCACAAAAAAAAAGGGAACCCAGCAAAAGTTTGGCCCTTTCTCATTGAAAAAATGATGGCACTGTTTTGGGTGACCTTCCTTTCCAAGTCTACCATTCTACAAGCATTTTCTTGATCTGAACAACACTGGATTCTCATATTACAGTGTCAGATTCAAGCTTTTGGACAATATTTCTCCATCACTGACTACATAGTTTTCTTCTCCCAGTATCACGCAATAGTTCCCCATAGCCTCATCCAGAAAACAGTCCCAGTCTACATACAGTGCAAAAGGTATTTGATAGGAGAAAACAGATAATTCATCTATTCCTCCCATAATTCTCTCCAGCCACCTTCACAAACATGCTAAGCAAATGTGTTTTAGTCTCTAACATCATACTTCACCTGTCAACCACTTATTTTGCAAAAGTCATCTCTTGTGCTAACCAAAAAAGAAGGTGATGCTTCTGCCAGAAGAAAGCAGCATACTGATCCCCGAGCCCCACTGAGTCCTCTGTCCTTTCCTTTCTCCCAGAATGCCATTGACATCCTGGGCTTCAGCTCAGAGGAGAAAGTTGGGATCTACAAGCTGACGGGGGCAGTGATGCACTATGGGAACATGAAGTTCAAGCAGAAGCAGCGGGAGGAGCAGGCCGAGCCAGACGGCACCGAAGGTAACGGCATCGGAGAAGCTGTGCCTCCTCGGGAACTGTATGTGTGAGTCGAGCTGTCTGAAGCTCGAAGTCTACTTACTAAGTCAAGGACTAGTGGCAAATCACCATTCACTCTGCTGTCTCTCGCTCTCCCAATTTGCCTGCTTTTTAAGAGAAGAGGATATCATTAAGTGAGCTTCACTTTCTCTCTATGCATGTCATTATTCATGTCCAGCATGCTGTCCTAATTATTCAAGCCTAAAATGTACCTCTTGGTAAAATAAGAGCCAAGTTTTCTTCCTCCTGTCACTCCCACCCTGTCGAACTCAACCCTGAACCAAAGACTAGGAACAAATCTTCCTTCCATAACTCTCACCTGGCTGATCCCACCAGCACCTTCTGCCTTAATCCTAAGAGGCCTGGGAATAAAACTGCAGGGAGCAGGAGGGACTGACATCTTATCCACCACCCCAAAATGTTCTACACATTGGATCCCTTATCTCTCGCAACATATTCTACAAGTTCTTTAAACAAATGCTCTACAACATGGTCATCTCTAATAATTCTACCTTTTGATTGCATTTCCACAATGTGTAAAGCAGTGTGTTTTAAACTCTTGGTGGGGGGGTGGGGGACTCTAGCCATGAATTAAAGGCTAGGGTAGCCAGGCATGGTAGGACATGCCTGTGATCCCAGCATTTGAGAGGCTGAGGCAGGAGGATTACAATAAGTTCGAGGCCAACCTAGACTACATAGTGAGTTCAAGACCAGCCTGGACTACACAGTGAGACCCTGTCCCAAAAATCTAAAAAAAAAGAAAGAAAGAAAGAAAAAAGAAAAAGACAAGGGAAATTTATATGATCTTGCCAGTGTCTCATAAAGCTCACATGATTATGTTAATCCTGCCTGAGATAATCTACCATTTAATGAATTCAGAGTCAACTAAAAAGTAACTTCACCAAGAGAGAAAGGTAAATTGCATCAGACCCGCAAGGCAAGGCGTCAATACAAAGCATGTGCACCAGGGGTCTCACATCTTAGACTCTTGCCTATCACATGGATGCATAGTAACAGGAGAGAAACGAGTCCAGAGCAGAAAGCCCTTCTGATTGGTAGAAATCCACTGACTTGGCCTGTGAAGATTAGAACAAAAGGTGTGGGGAAAGAGCAGCGTAGGCAAAAGAACCATCTTGAGCAAAGAAGAAGAGGAAAGCATGTGGTGGGAACTGAGGAAAGGAGAGAGATCCTCTTTGGCTACAAAGATGTGCACAGTGATTTGTAAGAGAGAGCAATTAAAAAATGAATATTTTGGCATCTGTTTAGAAAGATTTTGAATGACAGTGTGAAACATGTTCCACCTTCAGCCTGCGTTTTATTTTTCCTCTTTTTTTGAATGAAGAGGGATTATCTTGAGCTGCAAATAAAATATATAACTTAGTTATTGTATATAAGTAACACAACTTCCTTTCCTATGTATTCATTATAACAGCAAAAAGAAAGGGTATATAAAGGTCAGCTGAAGATTGGATATTGTTGATGCACAATGTATTTTGCAAGCCATAGAAACCACCAATGCTTTAATGATGGCCCAAGTAGCAAAAGTGTGTGTGACCACCTAAAATGAGTCTGTTAGTGGTCAGCCTCACAAAGTGTGGAAACTTGGGGGAGAACATATCAGGCTCTTCGGCAAGGGTGGACCACATTGACACAAGTCATGGCGGTCTGTCCAGTTTTAGAAAAGCCCAACAAAAAGGACAGTGGAAGGTTATAGTCAAGCCCTGAGTGCCTCTGATAATGATTCCAATCCAAGTCAACATCTGTAGATCAGTCGCTGAGCACCAGGCATGTTTTATGATGACCCTATGACATGGGTCCTGACCCCATTCCCCATTTTACAGATGATAAAATTGTGGCATGGAAAAGCAAAACCCAAATCTGAAGCCAGGAAGTCTGACTATAGAATGCAATTTCTGCCTATTCAGAAACTGTTGGGAAGTAGGGGAAAATCCATTTATTACATTAAGTAAGGAACAGGACTTAATGCCTATTTGAATACAGGCATAACCCAGATAAGGGAGAAAGTTTTCAAGTTTAAGTGACTAGAAAAACACTGGTACCATCCACCCAAATGTGCAAAGCAGGAAAAAGTGACAGTTTGAGCAGAGTGGAGCATGCATTTGGTCTCTGAGTAAGTAATTTACAGCTACTCCCCTGGATTTTTATTGTCACCCCAAACGGCAATAAGGTGAGCATCTCAGCTAAGAAGGAATTGTCCCTAGAAAGCTCCATTTCTCTACCACCTGAATGAGCTCAATGTAAGTAAGTAGGTCCATCCCAAGGCCAGGTCTTTCCCAAAGTCAGCAAGCATCCACCCAACTACATGAAACTCTGTGCAGTCATCCCTTGGTCTCTGCAGGGCATTGGCTCTAGGAACCCCTATGGATATCAAAATCCTCTGACATGAATGACCCCTATATAAATTGAGATCGGGCTGGGTATTTAGCTCAGTGGTGTCACCTCCTGCCTTGCAAGCAGAAGGACTTGAGTTCAATCCCAGTACCAAAAATAAATAAATAAATAAATTTAGATGGAATTTTCTACAGCCTATGTACACCCTCCACTACACGCTAAGCCACTCTGCCTTGCTTAATTACCTGATAAATATAGTTGCTGTCTTATATTGTTTAGACAATGATGACAGAAAAAGAAGTCTGTACATGCTCAGTACAGATGTAAATTTTCCCAGATATTTTCCACCAACTATTGGCAAAAATCTATAGATGCAGAAGTCATGGATGTTAAAGATAAGCAGTAGTCCATGAGCTAACTGAAAATGCCAACGTTCAATAGCTCTGACCACCTCCAGACACACAAAGGCAGAGTCAAGGGTTTGTACTTCTCTCTCAACCACTAGTATGGCACTTTGAATAAATTGAGAAAGTGCCTAACATATGTTAATTTTCCAGACACTCCCTCCTTTACTGCTATACCATTTTATAAATTATCAGATTCTAACATTACTATGTAAGTAATAATTTTTTATAAAATTGGAATAGTAGATCAAGATTAATCAAGAAGCTTATTTTTGCTAAAAATCACATCTAGGAAACAAACTGGTAGTTCTTGAGAACCAAAGACCTCTAGACTATTAGACTACTTCACTGGATAAGGCCAGGCCTGGTACACATAGGAGAAGAGAAAAAGATGAATAGAAAGCATTTCTGAGAGGAGCCAGGGCCTAATTGGATACTTTAGCAGTTGCTGCTTTTGCACGACACCTTCCTCCTCTTCTTCCAGTGGCTGACAAAGCTGGATACCTCATGGGTCTGAATTCTGCAGAAATGCTGAAGGGCTTGTGCTGTCCAAGAGTGAAGGTCGGAAACGAGTATGTCACCAAAGGGCAAAATGTCCAGCAGGTAACAGAGATGCTCTGAATCCAGATGATTGAGGTATTTTGCTATTTTAACCACCACCTTAAAGTTCTTTCAGTTGAAGCTTTGAGAAATACATGTGAAAATGGTTTCAGCACTAAGAACAAATACATGCTTAGACCTCAGGCCAAACCCAGAGACTGCAAAGGAATGCCCACTGGGTTCCATAGGTACTGGGACCGGGAAATAACAAGCCTTCTGGGGCCAGACAGCCTCTCTCCAGCTCCGTTTCTTTTCTTTTTCTCCATTAAGTTTATTGGTACATTTAAAGGAAACAATACAGTTACATTTATCTTTGTGCCTTCACATGATTTATCTTGACTCTTGTTTTTCCCCATACCCCTGCCTCCCTTCACCCCTTCACCCTTCCCTATTTACAAAGACTTTGTTTCCATTTCTTCACATTTTTTCTTTTCCCTTATTCCTTTCCCCTTCCCTTCGCACTCTCCAGCTCTTTTTCTAAGGGTACATGGACTCTCAGTTCTCCTCTGTTGCATCTTTATAAGATCAGCTTTTTCCACCTGTCCTGCCCATTATCCCTCATGCTTCCCAAGTTTACATCCCATGGTTCCACTGAGAACCAGACCAGTATCTTTTGATCTAATGCCAAATTCTCTAAAGAGGCTCTAACTCACCCTGGATCGAGGGTCTGCCTCAAGTTTGATCGAGTGTGGTCAGAAGCTGGAAGCACATGCTATAACTGTGGTTATTAGAAGACTTACTTTGCCCAGGCATGGTGGCACATATCTATAATCCCAGCTACTTAGGAGCTCAAGGTAGAAGAATTGCCAGCCTGTCTCAGCACAAAATAAAAAGTGCTGAGGACGTAGCTCAGCAATCCCTGGATTCAGTCCCCAGTGGTGGAGGGAGGGAGGGAGGAAGAGAGAAGGGAAGGGGAAGGGGGGGAAGGGAATGAAGGGAAGAGGGGAGAGAGGAAGGAAGGAAGGAGAGAGAAGAAAGCAGAGTTCAAAAGAGAGAAAGAAAGAAAAAGGAAGGAAGGAAGGAAGGAAGGAGGGAAAAGGAAGGAGAAAGAAAGAAAGAAAGAAAGAAAGAAAGAAAGAAAGAAAGAAAGAAAAAGAAAGAAAGAGAGAGGGAGGAACTAAAACTATCTTTGTAAGAAACTTCTTCAGAGAAAGGGGAGTATCATGAGATGGTCAGTTATCTCAAGAAATATTCAGTATTATGGGGAATTGTATGGAATTGCTAATAGTCTACTACTTTCTATCTTCATAATGTCAGTTTAATAGGTTTAACTTAATACAACCACAACAACGATTAGTGTTGAGGGGTGATCTTTCTCCAAGGTGACCAACTCGGTGGGCGCTCTGGCCAAGGCCATCTATGAGAAGATGTTCCTGTGGATGGTCACCCGCATCAACCAGCAGCTGGACACCAAGCAGCCCAGGCAGTACTTCATCGGGGTCCTGGACATCGCCGGCTTTGAGATCTTTGATGTGAGTTGTGTGGGCAAACACATGCGCTACTGTGTCTGCTTGGGTGAATTTCCCGACGGTTTTCAAACTCACTCAAAGTCTTTGGTTCTTAACACACCCAGTTCAACAGCCTGGAGCAGCTGTGCATCAACTTCACCAACGAGAAGCTGCAACAGTTTTTCAACCACCACATGTTCGTGCTGGAGCAGGAGGAGTACAAGAAGGAAGGCATCGAGTGGACGTTCATCGACTTCGGGATGGACCTGGCTGCCTGCATCGAGCTCATCGAGAAGGTAGAAAAATGCCATCCACAGAGTCAGTTCCTCCTTGATTAGGATCCTCATCTTGCTTCTCTGCCTCTTCTTGGCTGACACATTGATGTCCCTGATGCCCCTTCAAGGTAGTGAGCCTGCAGGTAGCTGAATCCCCTTGCACAGTGAGGGTAAGCATGTGGAAAGTGCCTGGAATCTATGCTGACACCTGAACAGGTGAGTGGGTGATTAAAATCTAAAGGTCCAGTTACCCTCAAGAGTGTGGACGAACCCTAGGAAGGACTGTGGCATTTCTTATCTGTTTGACTTGCCCAACAAGGAATCATTGGCAGTGGAATTCTTGGTAAGATGTTACCATGAAAACAAGATATGATGCTTATTTTTTATGAAGGACTTCCCCTAACATTTGACTACTTGTCATGTTGGAATGAGTATATTTTCCTGGAGTAGCAAAGAGAAATTCAGACATGGTTTAATATATGACTTTTATATATAACTTGCTATTTTTTAATTTATTGCTAACAGATACACATCATACATAATTTCAATCCAAGTTCCTTTGTTCTACTAATATTAATCCAACACATACTCTATATCTACCACTGTTCTATTATTGCATCAAACACACCAGAAACCTTTCTCTAACAAAAGCTTATATTCGAGTGTTTCTAGTACCAGAGTGATGGCATCAGAGGAATCCTCTGGCTACTCCAGCCCATGGAGCCATTGGTATATTCCCAGGTACAGAGGCATAGTCTCTTGTTTTTCTCCTTCCAGCCCATGGGCATCTTCTCCATCCTGGAGGAGGAGTGCATGTTCCCCAAGGCGACAGACACCTCCTTCAAGAACAAGCTGTATGACCAGCACCTGGGCAAGTCCAGCAACTTCCAGAAGCCCAAGGTGATCAAAGGCCGAGCCGAGGCCCACTTCTCGCTGGTGCACTACGCCGGCACCGTGGACTACAACATTGCTGGTTGGCTGGACAAGAACAAGGACCCCCTGAATGACACCGTGGTTGGGCTGTACCAGAAGTCTTCACTGAAGTTGCTGTCTTTCCTTTTTTCCAATTATGCTGGGGCAGACGCAGGTGCAGATCTTTTCCCTCCTGTGGCATGCTCTGTGTACTTACTCATAGCCCGAAGCTGCTCTCTGAACCACTAGTCAAACGCGAGGGTGAGGCTGAGCTTGATGTTATTTGTCAGTCTCTCCACTCCATTTTTTGTCTCCCTACTTGTATACCTCCTCTTCATTAAGACGTTGAGTTCTGTGGACATAAAATAGAACTCTGGGGGGACAAGGTAGATAATATCTCATTGTTTAATAGTTTTTTAAAATAAAGCATAATTTAAGACATAAAATTGACCCTTTAAAAATTCAGTGGTGTTCAATAAATTCGCAATTTCGTGTCACCATCATCTTACTCTAATTCCATGGCCTCTGTGATCCATGAACAGTCCCTTCCTGTTCTTCTCCCAGCCTCTGACTACCACTAATTTATTTTCTGTCTGCATGGATTTGCTTATTCTGCCAATTTTAGACAAACTGAACCATACTTCGTAGAGTCTTCACGTCTAACTTCTTTTACTTAGGCTTATTGTATTTTAAGATTTGTAGATAGCATAGCATGCACTGGTATTTCACTCCCTTCTACAGACAAATAACATTCTGTGGTATGACTCTACCATGTTTCATTTATCCATTCACCAGTTGATGGATATTTAGATGGCCTCAGCTTTTTGGCTCTTGTGAACAGGCTGCTGCACGTGTTTGTATAAACAGTGTTTCTACCTGGGTTATGCTGTCAGCCCCCTTGGATTTTTACCAAGGTGTAGAACTGCCATGTCCTGTGGTAACTGGGTTTCACTTTTTGAAGAACTGCTGAATTTTTTTCCAAAGCTCATATCACTTTTAAGGTTCACAGTATGTTTGTATTGCAAATCATTGCCAAAATAGAATTGCAAATGTCTATATTTATTATATCAGTGCTTCTCATTTTTAAATACAATCATTCACCAAATAATTAGATCATTTTTAAATTAATATCTAGTGTGCTCTGGGCAGAGGAATGTAATAAGTGGGTACAAGTTTAAATGTGAATGATGAAAGTCATTTTCCTTGAATCTGGCCAGAATATTTCTCCAAGTGTATTGCTTAATCTCATTTAGAGATAATACCAAGGCTTTATTATAAAACCCTATGTGGGTGTGGATCTGGGGAAATTGCTTTCCTGGCTCTTATCCCCAATCCAAGCTCACGCTCCTGCTAGGCCCTGGGGATGTGAGGGGGAAGTGAAAGTTGTGCGGGGGAAAGTGATACATAGCATTGTCCCCAAGGCTGAATTTTGATTAAGTATCAAAAGCAACATAGGAAAATGAGTCACTCGGAAAAAAGATAGCTCAAATATCAGTGACTCCAAATTAAGCTAGCAAATTGGTTTATTTTTAGAGAGAAGATATCAGCGGTTAGAGTATTCTTGAGAAATTTTAGCCTTGATTTCAGTAACTTCCTCATACAGAGACAAACAGGGATTCAAGAGTAAAAGGAGGAACTCATAAAAGAATCATCAGTGAGAGGGACGCACATACCTTACCAGCTACTTGGCATGACGCCATGTCTGGCTTCTAGAAGAAAGGAGCACCCTTCCACCTTAGAATGTGAAACTCACAATCGTGTGTCTCCCACTTCCCCCCACCCCAGGAGGACAGTGAAAAGTTGAATATCCCAAGTCTGAGTCATTGAGATGCTTGTTAAAAACACTCAAACAAGCAGAACTTTGGTTCTCTTACATCCAAAGGAAACAAAAACTCCTGCTTCTGGGCTTGGAAGAGGTGGTTTGGAGAGCCCACTTGTGGGTCCCCTGGGCCATGCCTGACATGTCCTCTTGTGTCTGTCCTCAGGTGATGCTGGAGGAAGCAAGAAAGGCGGGAAGAAGAAGGGCTCCTCTTTCCAGACCATGTCGGCCGTGTTCAGGGTTCGTGTTTTGGCAGCTTCTACTCTGGGTGGTTTTTCTCCCAGTGACATGGCGTGTGCTAAGATAAATGTGCTCACTTTGGTTTGTGTGCCAGGAAAATTTAAACAAGTTGATGACCAACCTAAGAAGCACTCACCCTCACTTCGTACGATGTCTGATTCCCAATGAGACCAAGACTCCTGGTGAGTAACAATCCAATCTCACCATGGTTTAAAGAGCACAGGACTCCCTGAAATGTACACAAAATCTGTGTGTGTGTGTGTGTGTGTGTGTGTGTGTGTGTGTGTGTGTGTGTGTGTGTGTGTGTGTGTGTAATGGGTTAGAATCCTTGTCACTTCCCAAAGAAGTCTGTTACTGAGGTTGCCAGATTTAGCAAATGAAAATGCCACATGCCATGTTAAATTCCAATTTCAGATAAACAAAATATCACTCCATGTAAGTATGACTCATGCAATGCTTGGGATATACTTATGCCTTTTATAATGTTCATTATTCATCTGAAGTCATCCTGGATTTCTATCTGGCATGCTTGCTGTGAAATTATATAGAAATATCATGCATTCATTCTTAGACACATGTGATCCGTGGCTTTCATACGATTCTTAAAGGGCTCTATTAGAATCCTTTACTCTAAAGTTAAGGATTGCTGCATTTGGCAAATCATTGCCTTCAATATCCCATGATAAGGACAGCATCAAAACAACCATTCTTGAGACTGTATTGTCTACCATCATCCCGACTCAATTATCTTTCACCCCGCAACAGTTCTCTGTGATATATTTGCCATTCTCTCCATTTTACAGATGAGAACACATCAATCTGAGACCATATGATATAAATACAGATCACCACACAGTACCATAGACCTTGGCTGCCCCTCTGTCCTAACCCACACGTATTCTCAAAAGCATCGCTGTTTATCGGGGTCGTTTGTAGCACAGAGAACCAACGGTTCCCCAGAGCGGGGACCGTGAGGAGCTCATTCACAGAGAAGTTGCTCTGTGCCAAACACTGGGCTCATGGCTTGGGATCCGACACCCGGCCCCTTCGGCATGGCAAGTGAGCCGAGGTGCTGGACTGGCGAGAGAAAAAAAAAATCCCAGCCTCTCCTGCCACGTGACCCTAACTAAGCTCAGTGCTCCAGCGCTCCCGCCTCAGCTTTCTTGTCTAGAAAATGAGGATAACAAATGGTATTTTTATTCCTTTCTCTAACAAGTGCTCTTGAAGCACTTGTTCGCTTCATAAATATTCACTCATTTAACCCACTTTCAGAGGACTGCTGCAAGGATTAAATGAGCAAGTACAAGGAAAACACTGAAAACAGGGCCAAGCACGTTGTGAACTCACACGAAATGCTGTCTGTCAATTACTAGCAATACTATGCACAACCAGAAATTTTCATTCCCCGAATGACGAGGTCTACTATATTTAGTGGAACTGCGGCTCCCATGGAAGTCCCAAAGCCTAGGACAAAGGCACAGACCAGTGCACGGTGTGCCCTTCCAGTGAGCTCATCACAGCCAGCCTCACCTCCAGGCTTGGAACGGAGCCCTGTCCTTGGTTAAGTAGCAGATTAGATTGTTGTCTTGTATGTTAGTATTCCGTTACAAAAAGATCAGTTGTTGCCCTTGTTGTTGAGCACATGTTTGTGCGGATCAGAAGTGCATGTGGCCTGCCTCCTCCCCACAGCAGAGAGACAGCCTGTGAGGACCAGGCGGACAGACTGAGCCTCTGGGGCTGCAAACTGTGCCACTGGTTTACTTGGGGGAGTAAATCTCAGGGACGCCTCAAGGAAATACATAAAATGGAAATTATGAATTAAAAACAAAGTATGTTATGAAAACAATATAAACACTGTATTTTTAAGATAAGAAGGTTTATCTGAAGATAAAGAAAATACCTCGAGAATAACCAAGGAATAGAAATGTTTGAAGTTTTCAAAAAGGAATATTAAGTAGATTTGTGGTGAAGGTGAAAGAAAATTGTAACTGTACCCGTTTATACCACTAGAGTCTTAAACCACATAAATTCTAAACCATGTATTTTCTATTCACTATAAAATGAAGGCATTGCCATACAGAAGAGAAAAAGAAAAAATTATGGGAGGAAGTCTAGATAGTTTCTATGTTTCTAGCTACAAGCTTCTCTCAATTTCAGATATATTTTTTCCTTGGTCTTAACCAGTTTTTTCCCCCACAGAATGGCTGCCCAGTAAAATTTTGGGGAATGATGAAAAGGTCCTATATCTACACTGTTCAATACAGCAGCCACTAGTTACAGGAGACGTAGCTAGTACAACTAAGAAATAAAAGTTTTATTATTAGTGAATTTCAATGAAAATAGACACACATGGTTAATAACTGCTGTACAGGACAATGCAACTCTAGCAAAGCCTTGGAAATTGTGTAATTGTATAATGATCCCTCCTCACAGCAACTAAGGAAGCTTGCGAACATTCAGGAAGTTTCCATAAGGTTCAATCAAGGCCAGCATTACCTGCACCCTTCCCCAGCACCTTAGAAAGGCCACAATGAGAAGCTGTCACATACCGGTAGTACCTCTCCTCTATCCCCCCCCACAGCCCCAAGACAGAATGTTCTGATCTGTGCCTGACCCAGCTGGCTGCCAAAAGTGGCCATGGTACCCACCTCACTGATGCTTGTCCCTCACACTCTCATCTTCCTCCTAAAGCTTAGATCTCCCCCCACAAGCCCTCACTTCCCACAGCAGGTGCTAAACAGAGAGTAGATGAGCATTTCCTCTGCATTCAGCCCTCTCCATCCGCTCCCACAGCCTCCTGCTGTTTTCCCTTCTCACATTAAAGGCAGGCTGTATGTTTTATATCTGCATCCTTGTAGCGGTAGGAAGGCATGGCATCTTATCTAATGAGAAGCCCAAGGACTACTTCACTCCCATTCTGACCTCTCTGAGAGCCTAGGTAGACTTCAGGGCCTCGAGCAGGATAAAGAGCAGAAATTTAGCTCATGTTTCCATGATTGTAGGCACCAGAGTCTCCCAAGGAGGTTGGGATTATTTTCCCTCTGTGGGATTCCCAGACAGGCTCCAGCCATCCCCAACCTCCTAAGTCTTAGAGCTGGCACTAACTCTTTCTATGCCAGTCTGGGTGTGCAGATTACCCAAGATGAGCTCAGACATGAAAAGGCCACAGACCTGCTCCCTGGGACACTCTCTCCCCAGGAGTGATGGACCACTACTTGGTCATGCACCAGCTGCGCTGTAACGGGGTCCTCGAGGGCATTCGGATTTGCAGGAAAGGCTTTCCCAGCCGGATCCTCTATGCTGACTTCAAACAGCGGTAGGTCCCCTGCTTTACATCTCTCCTTTTAAGGCACTTTTTACACTCCCCAAAGGCACCACATTCAGCTGGGCAGCTGAAGAGGGCTTTCTATGGATGTCTTCTCCTCGGGGGTTGATCCCACTCCCACGGTGAGTGATGTGCCAGCCCAAAGCAATCCCAAGGCCAGAGTCCAAGCCCTCCAGCCTGCCTGATTCTAGACGAGAATGTTCCAGCCTCTCTGGGACTAGCTGGTCCTTTACTGTGGGGTCTGTTGCTGTACATCGCAGGATCCTGGCCTACAATTTAGGAGCATCCTGGCCTCTTTCTGAAAACGCTGGTAGCAAGCCACTTCTCCTTCCCCCAAGCTGTGACAATCAAAACTGTCTTCAGACACTGGCAAATGCCCCTATGGAACCAAATTTTTCCAGTTAAGACCCACCACTCTAGACCACCTCTCTCCTCCTGGCTGCCATCCAGGTCTAGAAGTCCAGGCTTATCCAGGGCGGAGACTGGGAGAGCACCCTCCAGAGGCAAGAGTATCAAAGTCTCTGGGTTACAGGTGATTCCAAGGCTCTTCCAAGTCAGACAAGAACCATGTCCTCTGAAACCAAACTCAAGCTGTGTGTTCTTGGACTGAGAGTCCTTTCTTCCTGCTTTCCTCCCTCTGCTTTATCCTCCTTGTCTGGAGCACACTCCTGGAAATCCCCTTCTCCTAGCTCAGCCATAAGATGTTCTTCTTCCTCCTCAGGCTGGAATGGGAGAAGATTCTAGAAGGCCTCTTTTCAGATATAGGTCCTGTCTGAAGTTAAATTTATTCAGGAATGTTGCCCCCTCTCTTCAGGTACAGGATTCTCAATGCCAATGCCATCCCCGAAGGGCAGTTCATTGACAGCAAAAATGCTTCTGAGAAGCTCCTAAGCTCCATTGATGTGGACCGGGAGCAGTACCGGTTTGGCCACACCAAGGTGAGGACAGGTGAATCTGGGACTCTCCAACATAACCCATAGCCCTGGCCACTTGTTAGCAAGGCAGAGGGAAGAGACTTTTTCCTCTTCTTGTCAGCCTTACTGTCTTTTGTCTGGGAGCCCAGATAAAGAGAACTCTATGGCTGTTTCTGTGCTGTTCTTTAAGTGGCTAGAAGCTTAGATTAGAAGTCTAGGGAAAAAAGCAATGGGGAATTGTGGTGTTCTAGAAGGAAATGAAAAGAGTGATTTTTAATGGAGAAGAAAGAGCTCCAGGGAGAAGAGAACGTAGAACAGACTCCAGGGAGGGACAGTGAGAACTTGAGAAGAATAATTACAACCAGTAAAATGGCTGCCAGTTAGTATGTTAGTATAAAATGGCTGCCACAGTATGTTACCCTGAGAAAAGCCTTCCACACACATTTAATGGACTTCTTACAATAACTGAAGAGGTAAGTAAGGGTGATAGTGATAAGGTGGATGCTTACCTCACCGACTTCTTGGGAAGGGAAGGGAAATGGGGGCACCAGAGGCCGAGATCAGTGCTCAAGGTCCCGTGAACAGATAAGTCCGAGAAGAACAATCATGTGGCAAAGGCTGACTTCAGATCCTGGCCTGACTCCACATCTCTACCTTCTAGAAAGGGGCAGGCTGGGACCCCCATCTGGTTCACAGGGTGCTCTCTTTCCTTGAATGTCATGAGGATGCAGCAGTTCTGCTGCTGAGAGGACTGAGTGCAGTAGGCCTGAAGGTGGCACCAGCCTTCCCACATGAACCTAGACAGAGGAAAATGAGGAGGCACAGAAATCTGTGACTTTCTCCTCAACCAGACACAATTTCCCAGTCCTGTCTTTGCTTCCTGGGTAGGTGTGAATGCTGTCAAAACTGGTCCACGAAGTTGGTGAGCCAGGCACCTACTTTCAAACAGGCAACCTCACTGCACAGGAGGTACAACTAGAGAGAGTAGTGGAAGCTATATTCCTCCTGGTTATGACCCATGACTCTGCAGGTCAAGGCTGGGGCTAGGTAGAAAGAGGCCCCCTCACTGGCCCAGGTTGAGCACCTCCTGAAGACTAAGCAGGGCTTGTATCTTTTTGAATGCAGGTCTTTTTCAAAGCTGGGCTCCTGGGACTCTTGGAGGAGATGCGAGATGAGAAGCTGGTGACCCTGATGACACGCACACAGGCCTTGTGCAGGGGGTATCTGATGCGGGTGGAGTTCAAGAAGATGATGGAGAGGAGGTGACACAGACTCTCGCTCCATCTTACTCTGCCCTCCCTCTGTAGCAGCTGATTATCATTTTCTGCTTTTAGTCTTGGGATATTCACTTACTCCTTCATTCTTTCATTCATTCATTGGGCCGGCATTTACTAAGCAAAAGTCCTGTGCTAGGTAGTCTGCTTGATACTGGGGAATACAGAAAAGAACCCCGAATTCAAGCAGCTCACAGACAGACAAGGGCATGGCAAAGGGAGGGTGGGGACCAACGCAAACATGCCCTCAACCTCCTTGTGGGGGGTGGGAGTTGGCACGGAGAGGTCAGCAAGAAGAAAGAACTTTCCCAAAGAAGCTTTGCACGTCCCGTGAAAAGATGGCCTGGGAGAGAGACAGACCAGCAGTCACTGTTATTGGAGCAGAGCAGCAGGCAGTGGAAATCCCCAGTGCATGAAGTTCAAGAGCCCAGACTGAATTTTCTGCTTGGTGGGGAGCCATGGGAGATGTGTGTTGGAATTGGGTTACTCTGGCATCCAGGAGAGCACGAACACGAGGGAATGAGAAGGGACAAGACCAAGCTGTAGCCATCTGTCCAAGTGCTTGAGTTAAAACATAGTTGATGGGTGAGAGAAGAGGGCACAAAGTGAAGGATTATTTATGAATCTGACTCCTTGAATGACCCAAGAGAAGCAATAGCAGCACTGTTGATTGGTGTATTGTGGAGGGGTTTCGGGAAGTGTCGAATGTAGATGGGAGCTCACTCTCCCTGATTCTCTGACCCCCTGTATAGATCTAACACCACTGGTGTGTCACAGTGCACCACTGTGTGTTAGGAGTCCCCCCAGGCATCTAGCTTGGTGAAGCAAGTGAAAACCAGTACAGACATGAAAGAAAAATCCCAAAGAAGAAGCCAGTTTAAGGGAAGGAGAAGCAAATTTTCAGGCACCTGTGAACTGGGTGGATATGAAGCTGTGGTGGATAAGCAATCATGTAGGTGATACTGGATATGGGCAACAGTTAAAAACAGGAAAACAGATCCGTTCTGCGGGGCAAGAGACTGGGAGATGCTGGAGACAGGCCATTATATTAACACTTCAGCAGGAAGAGGGGGCCCACAGGCAAAATACCACAAAGCAAGAAATCAAAGGCAGAGGGAGTACCAGAAAAGGGAAAGGGCAATTAACAGTTCAAAAGTGAGCAAAAGACTCATAAGGGGAACCAAAGATGCTCACTGCATTGGCCATGGAGGCCACTGATGGCCTCAGGTAGAGCTTTTCAGTAAGGTGGTACAGCAGGTAGCCGGGAGAATGAAAGAACTACAAACTGTTCGTGTGCTGTGTCCTGCATTCACTGTTTGCAAAGCTACTCTGGACCCATAGGGTATGCAGATCCTGGCTGTAACTCCTGCCCACCTAGCCAGGAAGGAAGGAGGTTTGGGGCCCTGCAGATGAGGGCTGGGAGTAGAGACCAGAACTTGCTGTGGTTTGTTGACCCGAGTCCTCCTGGATACACAGGGACTCCATCTTCTGCCTCCAGTACAACATCCGCTCTTTCATGAATGTCAAGCACTGGCCCTGGATGAACCTGTACTTCAAGATCAAGCCCTTGCTAAAGAGCGCAGAGGCTGAGAAGGCGATGGCCACCGTGAAGGAGGACTTTGAGAGAACCAAGGAAGAACTGGCCAGAGCTGAGGCTCGCCGGAAGGAGCTGGAGGAGAAAATGGTCTCCCTCCTACAGGAAAAGAATGACCTCCAGTTGCAGGTCCAGTCTGTAAGTACCTTCCACTGGAGAATGTAAAACAGACTCGTTCCGGAGGACAGAGCAGGAGGGGGAACTTTGAGGGCCCAAAGAAGTGTGCATTCAAGAGGCAGTGGCGCCACCTAGTGTCCATACACAGTATTTCTGCACCACCCGGCTGATGGAGGACAGGCTCTGGTTCAACCAAAGTCTTACAGATCAGAAAATACGACTGCAAAGTGAACTTGGGCCATCCCTGGTGTCACCCTGTCTTCCATAGCAGAGTTAGTCATATTTTGCTATAGATCTGAGGGGTGTGTGCAAGTCACTATAATCAGAAGCTGTCAGGAGTTCACTGGGTGTTTCAAAAATCATATCAATAAAAATCATTAAAATTAAATAACCCAATTCAAAGTAGAAAGAGTAATTTTCCACATATGATTTTCAATAATATACTTCAAAAGTGCTTTAGAGAACACATTTTTATCAAATAAATGGGGCAAAATGAAGCCACATCTGCTCCGTACAACATTCCGGCAGTATAATTGTCTCACTTCCCAGAGTGAGGACATTTATAACTCTCCTTTTTTAATGAGCCCCCAAAGACTTTTTTGCCTTTGCCTTATGTGCAACGAATGTTCTACTCTCTTTTTCACTTTCCCAATCAGTATAGTGCAGTTTTTAGGAGCACCCTTCCCAGGCACGCTGGGCAAGAGAACAAGTATGGAACCGTATAACCAAATGCCTGGGTTCATGTCCCAGGTCCTCCACACACGCCCTCCTCCAGGCCTGGGATCAAATCCAGGGCGACGATCATGCGAGGCAGCTGCAGTTCATTCTCCACCCCCTCGTTCTTCGCCTGTAGCGTTGTGATTTGAGACGTCACTTCCTTTATGGCTCAGTTTCTGTATCTCTGAAATGGGTGTAGTACCACGACTCACCTCATACAGTTGATGAGGATTCCGAGGTTTAATGCATAATGTGTGAAATACCGAGCCCAGAGCTTACATTTACAGATGGGCACTCATCCTCGCGAGTCTCTCTCCCTGCGTCCCCTGCAATGTGTGTCTAGTTCTTAAAATAGTCTTCTGCGGGAAGACACAGCTTGATTCAGTGTGAAAATAGAATCAGCTGATCTTCACCTGACGGAGGCACTCACGAGAGCACGGGCTTAGTCAAGCACTGATTCTTGTGTTACCGGTGTGCAGTTCTGTGGCTCCAGGAGGCTGCACACAGGCAGCGCACTGCTGTTGGAAGCTAAATGGTGGTAATGTTTTAAAAGTACCCGTCACCTCAGGATAACATAGAGTAGATGGGGCCCTTTCAGCAGGTAGTACCAGGAAGAATGTGGTGACAAGGCACTCAAATTTCTGCAATCGTGTAGACGCTTATTATTTAGAACAAACTAGAAATCCCATGAATTCCCTTGTAGTTGCCATAAGCAAATTTCTATTGAATGCTGTGTGGTTTTATAAAAAGAGTATATGGAGATGAAGAGGTCACTCAGTAGTAGAGCTCTTGCCTAGCCTGCTCCAGGTATTGGGTTCCATCCCCAGCAACCCTCCTGAACAGTACAGGTGATATACAGGTATGTATAATGGGCACGTATGTAAATGCATGTGAGTGCATGTGTGTGCACCACTCCTTGGCTTAGGTCAGGATAATGTGCTTCCCCTCTCCCGCACTGACAGTGCTAGGGATTGAGCCCAGGGCCTTTGCATTGAGCTACATGCCCAGACCTTTTTATTTTGATTTTGATTTTGATACAGGGTCTCCCTGAATCACTCAGGCAGGACTTGAGCTTTCAATCTTCCTGCCTCAGCCTCCCAGTTTTGAGATTACCAGCATGCACCACTTCACCAGACTCAGATACTGGGCTTTTAAGAGGGTGAGGCCCTTTCCTTCCAGGGTTTGCCAAGAGGCTGGTCGAAACTTACAATGGCCTGGTTCTCTCAGGAAACCGAGAATCTGCTGGATGCCGAGGAACGGTGTGAGGGGCTCATCAAAAGCAAGATCCACCTGGAAGCCAAAGTCAAGGAGCTGCATGAAAGACTGGAAGAGGAGGAGGACATCAACTCCGACCTGGTGGTCAAGAGGAGGACTCTGGAAGACACATGCTCCTCTCTCCAAAGAGACATTGATGACCTTGAGCTGACCCTGACCAAAGTTGAAAAGGAGAAGCACGCCACGGAGAACAAGGTGGGCACGGCCAAGGGTCCCCGCAGTGGCTCAGTAAGGAGGAGCAAGGTGGGGGCGGGAGCCGCACCCACCCAGCGCGGTCTGGGAGTGAGTGGGGGGAACCAAGCAGAAGGGTACTTAGATCCCGCCGCCTTGCTCTCCATCTCCCAGGCTCCCCTCAGTCCTCCCTGCGGAACCACGAACTTCTAGCATTTTCTTTGGAGGAAGAGTCGTTTCACATCCATCACTTTTCCTCATTGCACCTGGCACAGGGAGAGCAGGCAAATACTTGCAGAAAACTCCTTGGCATTGAGGACAGGCGCGGAGGGGGGTGTTCAGGACCCTCAGGCATGACTGGAACGGTATAGAGCCTTCCACCTTCCGGAAGGTCATTTGGATTTACTTAGTCGAGTTAGGAATTTACTTATCCTACAGTCCCTCTATTCTGCTGGGAAACTCTTCCTCTGGTCCACAGGGGTCACACAGAGGACTTCATGGTGGCCCTGCTTACGGAGCAGAACTGAGCAGTGTCAGGTCTAGGGCTGGGAGGTAGAGGCAGAACGTGGTGGATGCTCACCGGGGAGTGCCGAGCAGCCACTGGGGGCAACGGGCTCGGCACACAGGGTGCCAAGGATGGACACTGGAAGCCCAGTGTCAAGTGTGGAGAAGGAAATACCCAGAATGCACTACGGTGTACACCCGCGAAGATCTGTGAAAGCGGACGATACTACTCACATCGTAGTGGGCCAGGGATGGGGTCTGATGGCTATAAAGTGACAGTGGTAGTTGACGCTCAGAGTCAGTTTCAGATAATTAGGAGTGATGGAAATAGACAATAGGGAGGGATGGGGACCGTGGTAGGCACTGCCTAGTCCACAGGTGGCAGCGTGACTCAGCCCCAGCCAACTGCCCTTGGGTGGGACTGTGAACCCGGTACTGTGAGAGCTTCTGACCTTCTAAGAGAGGCCATAATCCAGACTTCATGCGAAATCCTATTTTTTTCTTTGTTGATAACATTTCAAAAAATGTACAAATTAAAAACAGATGTCCCCAGGCGTGGTGGTGCATTCCTGAAATCCCAGCCACTTTGGTTAAGGCAGGAGAACTGCAAGTTCGAGCCCAGCCTGGACAACTTAACAAGACTCTGTCTCAAAATTTAAAAAGAGAGAAAGGGCTGGGCTGGGGGTAAGCGGTAAAGGGCCCCTGGGTTCAACCCCCAGTTCCGAGAAAGAAAGAGAGAGATAGAGCTTGGGGGTGGGAGGCAGAGAGAGGAGAGAGAGGAGGAGGAGGAGAAAGAAAGAAGAGGAGAAGGAACGAAGGGAGAAGAGGAAGGGGAGCAGGGGAGAAGAGGGAAAGGAGAGAAAGAGAGAGAGAGAGATACGTTTACGGCCAGGTTCAGCATCCTAATCAAGAGTTAGCCGCCTCTGATCCCGAAGACTATTGTACATGAAAAAAAGGTTTCCACAGAATGCCTTAAATCTCCACGCTTAGAACCGTTACGCTGAATCTGGACAACGCAAGGCTCCCTTCTAGATTTCCTTGCATAGCAAGCACTTCGTGCCTCTCTCTCCCCTTCCGGCCACATTCTAACCCCCATCAGTTAACCTAAGCAGCACATTTCTGCAGCTGTACTGTGAGTGAACACAGATTGGTGCATTGTCCTTCAGAGGAGGTATATTCGCATTAACAATGCCCCTCCTTATAAAGTATAATGACACCTTAAAGGAGTAACCCTAAAGGAAAAATCTGAGACCAAGGAAGAAGACTGAAAACAGAGAGGCTAGCCAGATATGGTGGTGCACACCTGTAGTCACCACTACTTGGGAAACTGAGGCAGGAGGACTGGTTGGGCCTAGGAGCTTACAGCCAGCCTGGACAACATAGTAAGACCTCACTTCAAGATAGAGCGACAGAGGGAGAGAAAGAGACAGAGAGAATAAACAGAAGCAAAAGAAAGGCTAAGCATGTAGCTCAATGTGAAGATCCCTGGAGCCAACAATCTCCAGTGGTATTAGAAGAAAGAACTGAAGTCGTGCGTGGTGGTGCACGCCTGTAATCCCAGCACTCGGGAGGCTGAGGCAGGAGGATCACTGTGTTCAAAACCATTCTCCAGTGGTATTAGAAGAAAGAACTGAAGTCGTGCGTGGTGGTGCACGCCTGTAATCCCAGCACTCGGGAGGCTGAGGCAGGAGGATCACTGTGAGTTCAAAACCAGCCTGGGCTACATAGTGAGTTCCAGATCAGTCTCAACTACATAGAGAGACCCTGTCTCAAAAAACCAAAAAAATAAAAAAGAAAAAACTGAGCTGGGGATGTAGCTCAGCAGTACAGTGACTTCCTGGCAAGCATCAAGCCCTGAGTTCAATTCCTGGTACCAAAAAAAAAAAAAAAGACTTGAGAAAATGTCCTTTTTTTCATTAAGTTTATTGGTACATTCTAGGTATACAGTACAGTTACATTCATCACTGGGATCTTGTACCTTTATGTGATGTATCTTGGTTCTTATTTTTTCTGCATTCCTCTGCCCTCCCTTCAACCCCTCCACCCTTCCCTATTTACAGAGATTTTGTTTCCATTTTTTTCCTTTTCTCATATTTTTTTCTTCTCCCGTCTTTCCTTCCCCCCACCCCTCCCACTTCCTCTACCCCTTTAGACCTTTTCTTCCTGTTTCACCTTATCTATTACACACTTTGTTCCTCATTTACACTTTCAGTTTCTCACACCAGAGAAACTATTTGGTATTTACATGTGAGTCCTATTTATTTCACTTAAGAGTCTGACCTCAATGTGCATCCATTTAGTTATGAATGTCTCTAGTTTCTCATTCTTTATGGCTGAGTAGTACTCCATTTTACTTTTAAAGAAACACACACACATCTTCCTTCTTCAGTTTCCAGTTGGTGGACACTTGGGCTGTTTCCAAGTTTTAGCTATTACAAACTGTGCTGCTACACACATGGATGCACATATGTCACTGTGGTAAGATTCTTTTAATTCTTTTGGGAAGATACCCAGCAGGGAATAGCTGGGTCAAATGGGACCTCTACTCCTAGTTTTTTGAGGTATCGCCATACTGATTTCCACAGTGGTTGCATGAGACGCTGTCCAATTTTAAACAAACAGTAGCCAGAGGCAGAGAGACACAGGCCGCAATAGCTTCTACTGTCAGAGACTTCTGCTTTGACTGCTTCGGTATTAAATTGGTGCTGGTATTCTCCTAGGTAAAGAATCTTTCTGAGGAAATGACAGCCCTTGAAGAAAACGTTTCCAAATTGACCAAAGAAAAGAAATCTCTACAAGAAGCCCATCAGCAAACACTGGATGACCTGCAGGTTGAAGAAGATAAAGTCAACGGCCTGATCAAAATCACTGTGAAGCTCGAGCAGCAGACAGATGATGTAAGGCCACGGGCCTCTCTGCTTTAGGGTTTATTACTTCAGGGGCAGGCAAGAGGTGGACAGGATAGGGGGCTGCAGCCTTCAGAGCCCTGAGTTCAGATTCAGTCTTGCCCTCGGCCGGGGCAAAGCTGGCAGAATGAGCAGAACAATTAACCCCACGAAGCCTCAGTTTCCATCCTGTGAAATGGAATATAAGCAGCTCTGCCCCAGAGGGCTTCTAGGAAAGGGTCAGCACATCGAGCACTTTCAGTAAAACACTAGCTGCTAATATTTTCATCATTGTTGTCATTCAGGTTCCCAAACCTCCAGTCTCATCCCATTGTTCGTAGCGTTATTAAGGACAGGTTCCAGGTGGGAATACAGCTTGGTGGCAAAGCACTTGCCTAGAATGTGCAGGGCCCTGGGCTCTATCCCCAGAACTGCCAAAAGAAAAATCTATTCGTGGCCGTGAAAGTTCCTATTTTTTCCTATCATAGAACCTCACTGTTCTTGATGTAAGAGCCAGATTTGAAGTTTTCTGGCTTTGCTCACAACTGTGGCTAGAACTTTTGCAACTCTCTTTATTTTTTTCTAAGCCCAGAGTGTGCTCCTTCCCGACACCCTCCCATGTGCACACAGAAGCAGGCGAGTCCCTTGCCTCGGTCTCCCCTGGACTCCACGGTGTAGATCACAGAAGCCCCCACTTGTCCCTGTCTGTGCAACGTCATGCACCCCTGGGCATCACATTTTTATAGGAAATATGGCATAGGGTGGGCCACGTGGGACCCAGCTGAGAAACACAGAAAGGGGACCTTGGAGGCCCCCAAGGAACCCAGCGCCCTGGAGTCTTTTTTTGCTAGAGGACAGAAGAGGGGAAGGCAGGGACCACTCATGTGGCCCCAGCTGGGGGCTTCTGGTGAGCGCCTGATTACGGCTTGGAAGCCCCAGCAGGTACACAGCTGCCTTGGCTGAGGGGTAGCTCTGTTTCCCACACGGTCCCAGCCTTCCTGCCTGTGTCTTCCCAGCTCGAGGGCAGCTTGGAGCAGGAGAAGAAACTACGAGCAGACCTGGAAAGACTGAAGAGAAAACTAGAGGGAGACCTAAAAATGTCCCAGGAGTCCATTACGGACCTAGAAAATGACAAGCAACAGATGGAGGAGAAACTGAAGAAGTAAGCGTATTCTCTGTCTCTCTCTGTCTGAACCTGAACAGCCAGCTCCCATCCCTTGCCCTTAAAAGACTTGTATCTGGTATGCTTTTATCTTCTTCAAAATCTATTTGCAGGAAGGAGTTTGAAGTTGGTCAGTTACAAAGCAAAATCAATGATGAACAAGTTCACAGTTTGCAGTTGCAAAAGAAGATAAAAGAATTGCAGGTGAAAGTGTCAAACCCATCCCAGTCATAGAAACCCCTTTTGCATTGGTCATGCTTGCTGTCTCCCCTTTGTTTGTTTGTTTTTGGTACCAGGAATCGAACTCAGATCCTTCAGTTTTCAAGGCAGGCGGTGGCACCACTGAGCTAAATCCCCGGCTCCCCTGTGGTTCTTGAGATTCTTCTTTTCTTCCTCCTACTAGAGCTGGAGAGAATGACCTGTTCTTTCCTTTTTTTTGAGACAGGATCTCACTGCCTTGCCCAGGCTGAGTTCAAACTCCTAGGCTCAAGCAATGCTCCTGCCTCGGCCTCCTGAGTAGGCGAATGTTACCACGCTCAGCGTTTTTCTTTCTTTCTCTTTCAGTACTGGGGATTGAACCCACAGAATGCTGAGCTACATCCGCATCTCTTTTTAATATTTTATTTTGAGACAGGGTCTTGCCAAAGTTGCCCTCCTGTCTCAGTCTCCCCAGTAGCTGAGATTACAGGCATGCATCACCATGCGTGGTTAATATCTTAATTTTCTAAATAATGTACAAGCATATTTCCTTTAAAAAAAAGAATCAAACTATTATCTATAAAGCTAAATATTATTGATAAGGTGGACTGACCACTGTCCCTAAGCCCTGTGCCCAGTCCTCTCAGAAGGAGTGACCAGTTTCATTTCGACCCTCTAGATCTTTTCCTGTGTACTTACAGCATTTAAGAGTCAGGCATGGTGGCGCACACCTGTAATCCAAGCACTCGGGTAGCTGAGGCAGGAGTATTGCTGTGAGTTTGAGACCAGCCTGGGCTACATAGTGAGTTCCAGGTCAGTCTCAATTACAAAGTGAGACCCTGTCTCAAAAAAAAAAAAAAAAAGAGCCATATATACTTAGAATATATATTTCTTGTTTCTTTGTATTTTTTGCATAAATATTTTCAAACCAAGAGTATCGTTTTGCAACTTACATCTTTCATTTATGAACATGTTCGACAGAGCTATCCATCGTAGGTATGCATCAGCACCTAGTGGCTTCAGAGACTTCAACAGCCTGTCTCCATCAGAGTGGGTTTGAATGTTCCCCTATTCGGGGACACTTAGGTTCTTTCCAAAATGGTTTGTTTTCTCGCTGAATGTTACAATGTATTCTTAACTTTGGGCCGCCCTACCTCAACTGCTCCCCACTCAGCCCTTCCCAGAGTGGGTTGCGCTTCTCCTCGCCACGTTTCTGATACAGTGACTTTTTCAGGCTCGCACAGAAGAGCTGGAGGAAGAAATCGAAGCCGAGCACACACTCCGAGCCAAGATTGAGAAGCAGCGCTCTGACCTCTCCCGGGAACTGGAGGAGATCAGCGAGAGGCTGGAAGAAGCCAGTGGGGCCACTTCTGCCCAGATCGAGATGAACAAGAAGCGGGAGGCTGAGTTCCAGAAAATGCGCAGGGACCTGGAGGAGGCGACCCTGCAGCACGAAGCCACGGCGGCCACGCTGAGGAAGAAGCACGCGGACAGCGTGGCGGAGCTCGGGGAGCAGATCGACAACCTGCAGCGGGTCAAGCAGAAGCTGGAGAAGGAGAAGAGCGAGCTGAAGATGGAGATCGACGACCTTGCCAGCAACATGGAGACGGTCTCCAAGTCGAAGGTACCTGAGAACCCTAGTCTTGGCACAAGTGAGGGCACCATGTTCTCCGTCCTGTGAGAAGCCCACAGCACATTGTAAACTAGTGGTGGTGAACCTATGGCACGCGTGCCTCAGTGGGCACAGAGCCCTCTCTGTTGGCACACGTGCCAAGTCAGCATCGCCCCAGCGGCCAAGCACTCAGGTTAAATAGCAGTGCTGGCACTTGGCGATAAACAAGCGGGTTTGGGGCTGCAGTTTGAGCACTCGGCCTCTAAAGCTCACCATCACTGTCCAAAACACTGTCCTCATTTTCACTCAAGTCAGGTGTCATTCGTGTGTTGGGGCTGTTGTAACTAATACACTGAGTAATTTATAAACAACAGGCCTTTATTGCTTTCAGTTCTGATGCCTGGGAAGGCCAAGATTGATATGCCAGCACATTCCCTATACGCTGCGCAGGCGGCACCCTTTTGCTGAGTCCTTACATAGCAGAAGGTGCAGAGGAGCTCTCTCCAATCTCTCTGGTGAGGACACCAGTCCCTCAAAAGGTGGAGCCCTTGTGACCTAATCACCTCCTGAAGGCCACACCTCCCAAAGCACCACACTGGGGATTAAATTTGAACACATGGGGGAGGGAGGTAAACATTCAGACTCAGCGCTCCTGAAGCTCGAGTGCGGTACCACCGCTCATCCTTCCTGAAACTTACAGAAAGCTTCCGGTGCATCCGACCTGTCCTAGAACTAAATGTAAGGACGAATTGTACCAAAGGGCCTTCCCGGTAGGATTCTTACTCCACGGCACCAGTCACCAGGAGGCGGAGTCAGTGTGAAATTGTGCGTGTGCGCACGCATGGCTGCAGGTTCCGAAGCATCTAAAACTTGAGAGGGTTGGGGCTGTTTAAGAAAAAAGGAAAGTTGCGGTGCACGGTGGAGCACACTTGTGACCCCAGCGCTTTGGAAGGCTGAGGTAGGAGGATTGTGAGTCTGAACCCAGCCTGGACAATTTAGCAGTCTAGCAAGACCTAACCTCAGAGTTGAACAACAATAACAAAGGGGCTGGGGGCAAGGGATGGAGCTAACTGCAGAGGCCTTCAGTTCAGTCCCCAGTACAAAAAGATAAAAGGGTTGGGCTCACTGCAGAGGCCACAGGTTCAATTCCAGTATTTAGAGGGGTGGAGAAAGGGAAAAGTCAGAGAGGCAAATGGAGGGTGAAGGAGGAGGAGGAGGAGAAAAGGAAGAAGGAAAAGAAGGAACACAGGTGTCCCTCAGCATCTGTAGGAGGTGGTTTTAAGACCACCATGGACACCAAAATGCATGGATGCTCAGTCCTTTGTATAAAATGCTGCAGTTTTTGCAGATAATCCACGTACATCTTGTTGAATGTTTTTAATCATCTCTAGATCACTTATAATACCTAACACCATGGAAATGCTATGTGCTCAACTGTCACACTGTCCCGTCCAAAGAATAAAGATGGAAAAAAGTTTGTTCATGTTGATTACTGATGCAATTTTTGAAAATATTTTCCTTCTGTGTGTGGTAGACTCTGAGAATGTGGGACCTGCAGATACTGAGAGCCACTTGTGTACAAAATTATGAAAATTAGGTGTGCACATCAGTATTAATTTAGAATGACAGATCATATTCCTTTCTTTTGAGGTCTCTTTAGGCCTTTGCCAGAAATACCTATCTAGAAATATAATTTGTTCATGACAGACCCCTCCTCACCGGGAGCTGCACCCCCCAAACCCTCCAGGACCCCTACAGACAAAGGCCCTGAAGATTAACTGCAGCAGCTGCAGGGTAAACCACCTCTGCCTATGACTTCGAGCCAAGCTTTCCTCCAGCGGAGTCTGTGTGCTCCTAGCCTTAAGAGCTCCCCGCCTTCCAGGGTGCACTGAGCCCACTTGAAGCTCTTTGGCTGGGCTGAAAGAAGCAACAGTGGCCCCAGATGTGGCACTGCAGGACTCCCACAGAGCAATCCCAGAAGGTCGGGTGTCTGTCAGGAACAGGAAAGGAGATAGGGTCAGAGCAGCAAAGGAGCCTCTGTGGAGCCTCTTTCGGTCCTTGTGCAGGGCCTGCTTCATGCTGTTCTGGGCTCTCTCTTAATCCTTGTCTTAGCTCATTTTCTACTATCATAACAAAGCACCCGAGACCAGGTGCTTAGTAAAGAAAAGAGGTGTTAGCAGCTGGGCATGGTGGCGCACGCCTGTAATCCCAGCACACGGAAGGCTGAGGCAGGAGGATTGCTGTGAGTTCGAGACCAGCCTGGGCTACATAGTGAGTTCCAGGTCAGTCTCAACTACATAGTGAGACCCTGTCTCAAAAAACAAAAACAAAAAAAGAGGCTTTACTTAGCTCACAGTTTTGGAGGTTCTTGGGCACAGGACTGGCATCTTCTCAGCTCTGGCAAAAGCCCCATGGTGAATGGCATCACAGTGGCAGGAGCACATGTTATAATGGTGAGCGTGGAAAAAAGAGATAGATGTCAGAAATTAATCCAGACTCATGAGATCAGCACTGATCCCTCCCGAAGGAGGAGCCCCTTTACCTGACTGCCTCCCACTAGGCCCCACCTCTTGAAGGCCCCACCACTGCCCTGTACCACTCCACTGGGGACCAAGCCTCCTCCACACGAGCACATCCAACATTCCCCGACTGCAGCTCACTGATTCATGTCCATTCTCATCCTCTCCCCACCCCTCCACCTGTAACACAGGTTACAGGGTTGGCTGGATTAGAAGAAACCCCAGAATTGCCAACATGCTGTCTATACAGCCCCTCTTGACAGCTGCCCTGCCTCCAGAATAGCTTTCTGCTCTCTGTCCTCAATTTTAAAATTCAATGGAAGGAGCACTTCCTGTTGCTTTCTATTTCATCGTTATTATATCCTTTGATTTCTCTCCTTGTGAGTTACTGGCCCTCTTTTGACTCCTCCTGCTGGAATTCTGTCACGTGTGTCTCGAATACATCCCAAGCTCCTGGAGGTCTCCCTTTGGCTCTAATATCCCTGCTCCTTCTGAGGCCATCTCAGGCTTCCCAGGCTAAGGAAAAGCGTATGCTCATTTTATTTCATATGTTCTCAGGTGGGAGGAGGGACGAGGCCCACAACAGACACAAGGTTTTGAATAAACCTCAGGAAAATACAGGCCAACTAAAGACGGGGATTGTAGATCTCTCCACTTCCCTGCCACCACAGGGAACCGTTTTTATTATTGAATGAAATACTCAGCAATGTTGCCCGACTACATTGCTTGCAAATATTATTCACCTGGCAACAGAAACGTCTACATTCCAGTAGAATCCTAGGGTTCCTTGTAGAGGCAACTTCCTAGACAGTATTAATGTCATTGAATACTACCCCACCAAAAGCTGATGCTCCAAGCTATTGGTGACTAAGGAATAATCACAAATAAAAATAGGGCAAATCTGAAATGATTGTCATTTTGTTTGGTTTGGTTTGTTGTTGTTTTGGATTTTGGTACCGGGACTAGAACTCAGGCCCCTGTGCTTGCAAGGCAGGCACAGAGCCACTGAGCTAAATCCCTGGCCAGTGATTATCATTCTAAAGCAGCTTTTATGTGTCCCGCGTTTTTATTTTACCTAACAAGAAGCCAAACTATCAATCTGTGCAGTTCAATTCTGGGCATCAGGAACCCATTTCCTCCATTCACATTGAACTTTTTTTTTTTAGAGTAACGTGGAAAGAATGTGCCGGTCTGTGGAAGACCAATTTAATGAAATCAAAGCCAAGGATGACCAGCAGACTCAGTTAATCCATGATCTGAATATGCAGAAGGCAAGACTGCAGACCCAAAATGGTGAGGACGGGCCATGCCCTGGGGCCACCTGGGCCACGGGGGTCGATGGCCAATGCTGACATGGGGATACATGTGTTTGGTAGGGGAGCTGAGCCACCAAATGGAGGAGAAGGAGTCTCTGATTTCACAGCTAACCAAAGGCAAGCAGGCCCTCACCCAACAGCTGGAGGAGTTTAAAAGGCAACTGGAAGAAGAAACCAAGGTAAGGATGCCTTTTGGGGGATGCATGAATCAGCCAGAACCTAAGAAGCTGGGTAATGCAACCACTCCACTCAAACTGGCGGGAGGCAGCACCACATCCAGATGTCTAATGCACCTTCCCTCTGCCGTGTCGTGCAGTAAGAACCTGTTCCTTAAACCCAGGGGTCAATGGCTTTGGAGCTCCCTTCCCAGAGCTAGAAAACCCTACCATAGTGCTCCATTTTCTGGACATGTCTGTCCCCAGAGGGTGCTCTAATAAAGTCCCCTCACCAGCCAGGAACATCTCCCCCTCACCACTGGAGTCATTTGACGATCTCTGCATAGCCTTTCACACCAGCCACTTAGAATGGCTTCCTCTTTCTTCTTCATTATACCTGGTGGGTCGCCTCCTGTGACACCTGCTTTTAAGTATCTTTCTTCCCAAAGGATACCTGGCTTGGGGCCCCCTTGAAGCATTTACACAAGCCTCATGATGTGCTTGATTCCAGCATCTTTAGACATTCATGTCTATAATTCATGTCTTCCCACTGACCTATAAACTCCTGAAGGGCAAGAAAATCTTTCCCTTGCTGTAGTCGTGCACAGTAGGTACAGTCTCAATAGAAAAGTGCACACAGTAGGTGCTCAGAAAATGCTTCTCATGTCCGTCCAAGCATCGGAAGAGGAAACTAGGAGTCCACAAAACAGCATAGGTGGAATTCTGAGGGTGCTGTGTGCTGGCCAAGACTTATAGCTCCATCATTCTGAAAAAGAACAACTGATCTATTTATCTCCCACCTTTCTCTTCAGCAACAAGGGGTTTTGGTGCACTCTGGGATGAGGGTGGTGCTGAGAACCAGAGCCTGAACAAGTAAGGAGAAGGTCCCCATAGAACCAGGGCTCTTCTGTGGCTTAGATACAGCAGCAGTTTTCCTTCTTAGGCAAAGTTCAGTTGTTTATGTGTGTTTTTGTAAATGATGAAAGTATACAAATTATTGCATTGGGCCAGTAGAGCTTTTTTCTTTGATGGTGATGTTTTACAACCATTATAGCTAGAACTAAGTTTCGACCCTGCCCTCATGGGAATGAGCGATGAAGGCCTCTAGGCAGATCTTCCTCTCCTTGGGAAGAAGATATGAGCCTGGAAACAGCACAGCATCAGCAGTCAGTCCCAGGGCCCACACAGCCTGCCTGTGACCTTAAGAAGCACTGTAGGTTTCTCACATCACAGCATTCTGTAACACTGAGTAGTAAGAAAATCATTCCCTTTTTTAATCGCTTCAATCCTTTGGATTAAATCTAAGAAAAGGTCTCAATTTAGACAACACCTTTCTAGCATTTGCTCATTTACCTTATTTAGAAATAGAGGGTAGACCACAGGCATGAAGCCACAGTGGGCAGGCAGCAGTGCTGAGATAGATGGTGATAACATTGCTTTATTTCCATTGCATTTATTTTTATGATTACCTTCTGTCTATAGCAAATGTTAATGGCTTTCTATTTGCTGTAGAATAATAGTTTATTTTTAATATATTTAAATATAACTAAGGAGCAAACCTAAAAAAAGAAATTAAACAGGTGATATGCCAAGGTAGCAAAATTTATGAAGGCAGCATGGGACTAATTCAAGCTAGAAGATAGCTATTTAAATGAAATACCTTGGAAAAGGGTCAAATGTGTTTGCAGCTTGTCACCAGTGCAATTCTGCAGGCCAAGAACGCCCTGGCCCACGCGCTGCAGTCCTCGCGCCACGACTGTGACCTACTGAGGGAGCAATACGAGGAGGAGCAGGAATCCAAGGCCGAGCTGCAGAGGGCGCTGTCCAAGGCCAACAGTGAGGTTGCGCAGTGGAGGACCAAGTATGAGACGGACGCCATCCAGCGCACCGAGGAGCTGGAGGAGGCCAAGTATGTGCACCAAGTTATGATAGGAGAGGTGACTCAGGAAGCAGAGATATCTTCCTACCCACAGGAACTCTTCCTTCCTTCCTCCCTCCTTCCCTTCCTTCCCAGTTTCTTAAGCATTCGGAGAGCGGCCCCCACCCTCCTGGAGTGTCCCTGTCCTCCCCCTGGGGAACTGTCCATTCCACCTGGCTTTCTTGATGGCTCCTAGGTACCTGCTTTACCATCAAGCATTTCTGGGAATAATTAGATGATATGGTCATGTCACTTAAGGACAGGGACAGTTCGGAGAAGCATTTCCTTAAGCAATGTCACTGTTAGGTAAACTTCTTTACACAAACTTAGGCAGTGCAGGTCCATCACTCCACATGGCCCCTTGATGCAATCACGAGAAGCATTAAACACAGGATTGTGAGACTGCTGCCAGTACACACCATACTGCTTTACAGCAAATGTTTTTTAGTCGGAATACACTCTAAAACAATAAAAAATGTAGTACAGGCCTAGTGCTGTAGCTCAGTGGTAAAACACTTGCCTGGTATGCAGGAGGCCCTGGATTTCATGAAAAAAAAAAAAAAAAAGCTCACTGTCCAGGAGCAGCTGTCTGGCTCCTACCCACATCACCATCTTCAGCCCACCTGCCTTCATCCCAGCCTCCACCATGTCCCTGAGGGTGACCCAGAAGTCCTACAAGGTGTCCACCTCCGGCCCCTGCACCTTCAGCAGCCTCTCGTACAGCAGTGGGCTAGATTCCTGCATCAGCTCCTCTAGCTTCTGCCAGATGGGCAGCACAGCTATGTGGGGCTGGTAGAGCTGGAGCATCACAGCCATCAGGTGAACCAGAGCCTGCTGAACCGCCGGAACCTGGAGGTGGGCCCAACATCCAGGCCATGCACATTCAGGAAAAGGAGCAAATCAAGAACCTCAACAACTAGTTCACCTCCTCCATTGACAAGATGCAGTTCCTGCAGCAGCAGAACGAGATGCTGGAGACCGTGTGGAGCCTTGTGCAGCCACAGAAGACATCTCAGAACAACATGGACAACATGTTCGAAAGCTACATCACTAACCTCTGGCGGCAGCTGGACCCACTGAGCTGGGAGATGTTGAAGCTGGGGCTGGAGCTTGACCACATGCAGGGGTTAGGGGAGGACTCTAAGAATAAGTACAAGGATGAGCTCAACAAACCTACAGAGATGAAGGATGAATTTATCCTCATCGAGAAGGATGTGGATGAAGCTCACAGCAACAAGGTGGAGCTTGAGTCTCCCCTGGAAGGGCTGACTGACGGGATCCATTTCCTCGGGCAGCTGTGTGAAGAGAAGATGGGCAAGCTGTAGTCTCGGATCTCAGGCATCTGAGACTGGTGGGATTCATTAGACCACAGCTGCTCCCTCAACCTGGATGGCATCATTGCTGAGGTCAAGGCCCAGTGTGAGGAGACTGTCAACTGCAGCAGAGCTGAGGCCTAGAGCATGGCCCAGATCAAGTATGAGAGCTGCGGACTCTGGCTGGGAAGCTCAAGGATGACCTCCCCCGCACGAAGTCTGAGAGCTCTGAGATGACCCATGGCGTCAGCCACCTTCAGGCAGAGTTGAGGCCCTCAAAGGCCAGAGCACATCCCTGGAAGCTGTTATTGCTGAGCAGTGTGGGGAGCTGGCCATTAAGGACACCAACACCAAGCTGGCCCAGCTTGAGGCCGCCCTGAAGAAGGCCAAGCAGGACATGTGGCAGTAGCTGGGCGAGTAGCAGGAGCTCGTGAACACCAGTCTGGTGCTGGACATCAAGATCGCCACCTACTCAAGCTGCTGGAGGTAGACGAGAACAGGCTGGAGGCTGAGATGCAGAACAAGAGCATCCACATGAAGACCACCAGTGGTTACGCAGTGGTGAGCTCTCCCTATGGGGGCCTCCCAATCCCTGGCTTTGGGAGCCTCCAGAGCTCTGGCTTCACCCACACTAAGTCTGCTATGGTTATGAAGAAGATCGAGAAGCTGGTGTATGAGTGCTCTGGTGTCCTGTCCAAGAGAATGTGCTCCCAGCCTGTACCCCTCCCACAGCTGCCCCAGAGCTGCCCCAGAGTGGGATACAGCTGTATAGGGGAGCATTGGGAACAAGACACCCACCAGAGGCTCGGCTCCAGCCCTCAGCCCACCCTTGGGAGGAATCTACTGGCTGGGGTATCCTTCTTGCCCATTCCAGGCACCAAAAACCAATTCAATTGTCTTTTCCAAAATAAAGCCCAAGCTGGTTCTGCAGAAAGAGAGAGAGAAAAAGAGAGCGAGCAAGCGAGAGAGAGAGAGAGAGAGAGAGAAACACTCCAGTAATACAATTATTTATCATCCTTATCAAATATTATGTATAGTACATGACTATATCTGTTATAACTTCTATGGCTGTTAAGAAGTAGTTTGTTTATACTAGCATCACCCAGACACATGAGTTTTTGCACTGTGGTGTTGTAATGGCCACAGCGTCACCAGGTGTTGGGGAATTTCTCAGCTCCATTGGAGTTTTATGGGACTACCATAGCACACATTGCCTGTTGCACCTCATTATCTGATGTAGGATTGTTTCCCAGATCCTCTCCTCTTAAATGCTGTGTCTTGCTCAATCCCTTCCAGACTGTTCTTTTTCGATCTGAAACATCCCACTCTTGCCTAGACAAAAAAACATCTGGTTCTCTTAGGAAGAAACTGGCTCAGAGGCTCCAGGAAGCAGAGGAAAACACAGAGACAGCAAACTCCAAATGTGCTTCCTTGGAGAAAACCAAGCAGAGGCTCCAGGGCGAGGTGGACGACCTGATGCTGGACTTGGAGCAAGCCAACACCACCTGCGCCACCCTGGACAAGAAGCAGAGGAACTTCGACAAGGTCCCCCCCACTGCCCTCACGGTGGTGATGATCAGAGTGTGGCCTCTCACGCTCAGATGTATGAGATGTGCACACCTCCCTGGAGGGCCCAGCCAGCA
Organism: Fukomys damarensis; assembly: GCF_012274545.1. Lineage (NCBI taxonomy): Eukaryota > Metazoa > Chordata > Mammalia > Rodentia > Bathyergidae > Fukomys > Fukomys damarensis. Next base: position 7,566,051 of record NW_022900925.1, read on the forward strand.
GCACATCGGTGCTCAATTCAGAGGTTTAGGGATCTCCTTTTACTTTTGTGACAGTACTTTTATTGTTGTTTTTTGTTTTGGGTATCAGGGATCGAACTCAGGACCTCGCGCTTGCAAGGCAGGCAGCGGAACCACTGAGCTAAACCCCAGCCTGACAGTTACTGTTTGTTACTTTGGTTTTATCTTTAATTGGAGGTAATTCAAATTACATTGACACTGTAGTGCAGGTTGAGCATCCCTAATACCAAAATCCAAAGTCTGAAATTTTTGAGCACCATGATGCTGTAAGTGGAGAATTCCACACCTGACCTCAAGTGACAGGTAGCAGGCAAAACCTAGGCACATGGAAAGTATCGTCTAAAGTTATCTGTGCTGTGCAGAGAAAGTAGGTATGAAAGACGGTGAGTTTTGTGTTTAGACTTGGGTTCCTTCTCCAAGATATCGCACCTTGCACAAATGTTCTAAATGAAACATTTCTAGTCCGAAGCATTTTGGATCAGTGATACTCCACCTGCCTATAATCCCAGCACTCTGAGAGGCTGAGGAAGAAGGATCACAAATTTGAGCCCAGCCTGGGCAGTTTAACAACTTAGTGAGACCCTGCCTCAAAATTAAAAAAAAAAAAAAAGTCTGGGAATAGAGCACAGTGCCAAGGTCCTGGGTTCAATCCCCGGTATTTTAAGAAACAAAAAAGAAGAACCTAGAAGAGCACCTTTAGCGATGTTGGAGCTTAGAGCCCCTGGCCTGGAGTAGGAGCCAATCCCTTGCCAGTCCCCAAGGATGGAAGGGTGAAACCTTGGTGAGTGGTGACTGCCCAGTCCCCCGGCCCTTCCTGCTTCTCACATGTGCCTTCGACCTCTCCCAGGTCCTTGCGGAGTGGAAGCAAAAGCTGGACGAAAGTCAAGCTGAGCTGGAAGCTGCTCAGAAGGAGTCCAGGTCACTGAGCACCGAAGTCTTCAAGATGAAGAACGCCTATGAGGAGGTGTTGGAGCAGCTGGAGACGCTGAGGCGGGAGAACAGAAACCTGCAAGGTACCCTTCCTTGGCACCGCGAGTGGGTACTATTCCCCTTCTTCTCCTGCCAGTCTCTTCCCCATTTGACCACAGCCTCCTCCTTCCAGCTGCCCTACAAAATCCTCAGTCTACCTGGCTCACACTTACCATTTTCCCCAAGGCTCAACCCCCTCTCAGTGTAAAACATAGGAGTCACCACAGGTACAGGAGTATGGCTCACACTTACCATTTTCCCCAAGGCTCAACCCCCTCTCAGTGTAAAACATAGGAGTCACCAAGTCCCCCTCCCTGTACTGAGGACTGAATCTCCGGCCCTCACCCTGAGCTGTATCCTTATCGCCTTTTTTATTTTTTATTTTGAGACAGAGCCTTGCTAAGTTGGTCAGTTGCCCAGCCTGAGCTTGAATTTACAGCCTTCCTGCCTCAGCTTCCTAGAGTGCTGGGATTACAGGTGTGCACCACCACTCCCAGTACTGAGTCTCATTTTCAAAATCTGAAGGCACATTGGGTTGCTCGGCCCACTTCTGATAGAGAAAAAGACACTCCGGGGATTCTGTCTCTGAGTGGCTTTGGATCCTTGGGTGTCATTAAAACCCTTAGGACCTCAGGCCTCTGGCCTAT
>NW_022900925.1:7568606-7620941 GCF_012274545.1 Fukomys damarensis
TGAGGAAGAAGGATCACAAATTTGAGCCCAGCCTGGGCAGTTTAACAACTTAGTGAGACCCTGCCTCAAAATTTAAAAAAAAAAAAAAGTCTGGGAATAGAGCACAGTGCCAAGGTCCTGGGTTCAATCCCCGGTATTTTAAGAAACAAAAAAGAAGAACCTAGAAGAGCACCTTTAGCGATGTTGGAGCTTAGAGCCCCTGGCCTGGAGTAGGAGCCAATCCCTTGCCAGTCCCCAAGGATGGAAGGGTGAAACCTTGGTGAGTGGTGACTGCCCAGTCCCCCGGCCCTTCCTGCTTCTCACATGTGCCTTCGACCTCTCCCAGGTCCTTGCGGAGTGGAAGCAAAAGCTGGACGAAAGTCAAGCTGAGCTGGAAGCTGCTCAGAAGGAGTCCAGGTCACTGAGCACCGAAGTCTTCAAGATGAAGAACGCCTATGAGGAGGTGTTGGAGCAGCTGGAGACGCTGAGGCGGGAGAACAGAAACCTGCAAGGTACCCTTCCTTGGCACCGCGAGTGGGTACTATTCCCCTTCTTCTCCTGCCAGTCTCTTCCCCATTTGACCACAGCCTCCTCCTTCCAGCTGCCCTACAAAATCCTCAGTCTACCTGGCTCACACTTACCATTTTCCCCAAGGCTCAACCCCCTCTCAGTGTAAAACATAGGAGTCACCAAGTCCCCCTCCCTGTACTGAGGACTGAATCTCCGGCCCTCACCCTGAGCTGTATCCTTATCGCCTTTTTTATTTTTTATTTTGAGACAGAGCCTTGCTAAGTTGGTCAGTTGCCCAGCCTGAGCTTGAATTTACAGCCTTCCTGCCTCAGCTTCCTAGAGTGCTGGGATTACAGGTGTGCACCACCACTCCCAGTACTGAGTCTCATTTTCAAAATCTGAAGGCACATTGGGTTGCTCGGCCCACTTCTGATAGAGAAAAAGACACTCCGGGGATTCTGTCTCTGAGTGGCTTTGGATCCTTGGGTGTCATTAAAACCCTTAGGACCTCAGGCCTCTGGCCTATAAAATTAGAAGAGCAGACCCAGTGCTTCCTAACACTTCCTGGTTCTAAAAGACTGTAACTCTGTGCATCTTCTCATCATCTCTGTGACTGTTTTGTGTACTTTGTAAAATCTTTGGGCCATAAATAGTTCTTGCCCTGTTGCTGATTTCCCTGCATAGTTCAGGTGAGGTGACACATCTGTGTCTTGTTGACACCTCATCTCAACAGCCCTCCTGTGTTCTCTCCTATATAAATGTCATGCATAAACTGCCAACTCCTAAGTTAGCCAGTGATGTAAACTGGAGCCTGTGACACAACATAAAATCCAACCTATCCTTTGCAGAAGAGATTTCTGACTTAACCGAGCAGATTGCAGAAACTGGCAAGAGTCTTCAGGAGGTGGAAAAGACCAAGAAGCAAGTGGAACAGGAGAAGTCTGATCTCCAGGCTGCCTTGGAAGAGGTGGAGGCAAGTGTCTTGTCTGGAATGTGGCACACAGAAGTTCAGGGAAACAGGAAACTGAAAGAGGTAGCCACTGCCTACCCAGAAAGGGGTCTTCCTGCCAGCAGGCACCGTCTCCACTGGGAAGAACATCCATCCGTCCCTGTGGCCAAAAAGGCTACGTGCTCTGCAGCTTATCTGCTGGGGTCCAATACTACATGTTCCCTTTTGAGAATAAAAAAATATATCCATGACATCTTCAGTATCTTCCTCTTAGGAAACAAAGAGTTCAATCACCAAACAGCCTAAGAACCAGCTTAGAACCCTTCCGTTAATGTTTAACGTAGATTCTCGCCTGGCTTTCTTGGCTCTAGGGAATCCTGTATAATCAGAATTGATCCAGAGTCTCCTGGTTTAATCTTCAGCCATGGCCACGGAAGACAGTTGGCTGAGGTGTTCCTAGGGAAATCTGCATGCACCATAATAGGAGAGCAAGTGCCTTGTCAATGTGGAGAATAGGTTTGTTCCTAAATCGCAGTTACTATGAAAATGCACGGCCTCCATAAAAGGCCTACTATCTCGGAAGATGCTCTCTCTTTCAAGATAGGAGTATTTGTTAATAAAGGATATGAAGATTTAGTCCTTGTTTTGTCACAATTGGGGATATTTAGGAGCAAGTCAAACAAACCACTGAATAGTGTTCCCTTCCTATGGAAAATGGGTATGATGATACGTGATCTACCCACTTTATATAATGAGGATGAAAATATACACCTAAAAGCTGATGCCTGTGTCACTCCAATCACCCCTTCGCTCTCTCCTCAGGGTTCCTTGGAACATGAGGAGAGTAAGATCTTGCGTGTCCAGCTAGAGCTCAGCCAGGTGAAATCTGAGCTGGACCGCAAGGTCACTGAGAAGGATGAGGAGATCGAGCAGCTCAAAAGAAACAGCCAACGAGGGGCAGAGGCCGCGCACAGCATGCTGGAGGCTGAGATCCGCAGCAGGAACGACGCCCTGAGGCTGAAGAAGAAGATGGAAGGCGATCTCAACGAGATGGAGATTCAGCTGGGCCATTCCAACCGCCAGGTGGCAGAAACCCAGAAACACCTGCGCACCGTGCAGGGGCAGCTGAAGGTGAGCGCTGGTCCCTCCAACAGACCCCAGGGGCCCTCAGCCTGCCCTGCGGCTCCGGCCTCACCCCTGGCTCCCCCAAAGGATTCCCAGCTGCACCTGGACGACGCTGTGAGGAGCAACGAGGACCTCAAGGAGCAGCTGGCCATCGTGGAGCGCAGGAACGGCCTCCTGCAGGAGGAGCTAGAGGAGATGAAGGTGGCCCTGGAGCAGACAGAGCGGACCCGCAGGTTGTCGGAGCAGGAGCTGCTGGACGCCAGTGACCGAGTGCAGCTGCTGCACTCCCAGGTGCGTCTGCTCTTGCTGGCTCAGGGTCACCCTGGGGACAGATAGGGCCTCCCGCACTGTCAGGTGCTGCTGCTCCCCTCAGGTGAGACCACACTGCCTTCCCTCAGGGTCCATCCTGGGAGTAGGTGAAGACAGACGCAATGGCACGGACCTTCCCACTCCTCCCAGACATGCAGCCAGGACTAACCCATTGCTAGGGAAACTTCTGCTCTTGATGGACAGATTTCTGAGGGCTTTTTTTAATCCAGAGATAAAAGATCATGCATGTTATGGGGAAATCAGAGCAAGGAGGACTAATTATTACATAAAGTATCTGAGAAGAAGAAGTACAGATTGAGTATCCCTTATCCAAAATACTTGAGGAAAAAATACTTGGGATGAGAAATATTTCAGATTTCAGATTTTTTTTTTAATTTTGGGACTATTTTTATATACATATGAGATATACTGGAGGTAGAACCCAAGTCTAAATAAAAATCATTTATATTTCTTATAAACCTTGTATACACAGCCTGAAAGTTATTACATGCAATAGTTTTAGTGTTCCTGTTTTGACTCTGATCTGCCCCTTGAAGTCAGGTGTGGAATTTTCCACCTGTAGTTTTACGTCAGCCCTCAAAAAGTTTTGGGTTTTGAGCATTTTGGAATTTCAGATGTTCACTGGAGTTAGGATATTCAGCCTATCATTTAAGTTGGAATCTTAGAATATTAGGATTTTCTTTCAAGATAACTATTTTTATTATTTTTAGCGACGTTTTTAAAAATTGTTTTTAAAAGTAGAAAACGTAAGCAAACACACAGAATAAAAAGTCAGCCATATTGACAATGTTAACCATGTTGTTCATTCTTTTTCTGTTTGCAAGTCTGATAAATCAGTGGTTTATTCAACAAGGTCATTTCTACTCAGGACTGTGGCTGAGAGCAGTTGCTTGGGACATGTGGTATGAGGAGAACAGAGCACAATCGTAGACCGTGCATCATTCTTCCTCAGCTTCCCCCATCTTCTTGCTTAGCAGTAAAAGGCATTTTTGGTTGATATAAACACATTCTTAACAACTGCCATTTTCGCAGAAATTAGAATAGAAATAGCACTGAGCATTTAGTCAAAAAGTCACAGGCCAGAAAGCTGAACTTGTTGTTGAACAGAAAGTTCATCTGCAGTTGTGACATCTATGTCAAAGCTTCTGAAGCTGTAAGACTGGGTTATATGTATGCAGTGTTTCCAACATGTCTTCCACTGCTTTCAGAGAATATTTGGTTTCCTTCTTACTTCGACCTGTACACTGGCAAGCTCTGTTGATCTGATCAGCTGCCGCACTGCATACTTCATGCTGGCCTTCTTCATTCTGGCACTTGCTTTTGGATTAGATGCACTGTGACTTGCACACATGTAAAGTCCGAACAAAGCTCTCAGGTTTCTGTTGTTCAATTTCAATGCCTGTGCAAAATACTTTCTTGAAAGTTCGAGGTTTTCAAGTTCACCTTGGGTATATTTGATCTCCACATACTGCTGGCAGTACAGGTGGTGTGTGGATTGGTCGTCATGAGCTCCTCCAGGCAGAAGGCTGCTTTTGCATAGTCACATTCATTGATACAAAGTTCTGCAAGCTCATGCCAGACTTCTTAGCAACAAGTTGCTCCAGATACTCATTCAGCTCCCAAATGGCCTCCACATTTTTCCCCTGGGCTTTGCGAATGGCAATCGTACGCTTTCTTGTAGCAGTGTCAGATGGATCTTCTTCAAAGTTCGATCATACGGCTGTATAGCATCATCATACCCTTCCATGGCTTCAGATCTCGTGCCTGTTAATCGCTTGACTCTATAGCTGCCAGGGAACTGTCTTCTTTACTCCTGAAGACAAAACAATGCCAAGTCATCCTGACTGTAGTCTAGGGCTGCAATCAGGACCTGCTCATATATGACCCAAATATCATCTTCAAACTTAGAGGCACACCCGTTAACTAATTCTTCTCCAACTTGCACAATTTGCTCACTATTTCTTGAGTGTTCTCTCTGTTTTCTTATTTTATCTCTCATTTCTTCCCAAGTGACATCGTAGAGCTCTGAGACCTTCGTCATCTTCTGGGAACCCAAAGGCACCACACTCATGTTGTTCGTTCTTAGACCCCTGTGAACTGTATAAATATTATATATTTTGTAAAAACTGTGATCAATCTTTTGCAACCTACTACTTTCCTCTAACAATATGTCATAAACAAAGTTCTAGTTATATGTCTACTGTAACATAATTTTAATGGCTGAAAAGCAAGCTACTGTAGTTGTGTTTTATGGCATTTTAATCAGTATTCTATGCTTGGCTATTTTATTGTTCTCAATAAAAATATTACTATTAGAAAAGCCATTGTAATGAATGTCCTCAAAACTAAATTTTCACCTGCATCCATGATTATCTTACTATTTCTAGGAGTAATTAAATTTCTAGAAGTAAAAGTTCAGGGTCAGAGCAGTAAAGACATTTGTAATATAGTGTAAATTGCTCTTAAACAAGGTTGTCCCAATTTTTAGTCCCATTAAAAAACTGTGTAAGGATCCTTTTCTATAATTTCTCAAATATCATGGTCATTATTTCTCAAATCTTAACCAATTTTATTTTTTAAATATACCTCACTGGGTTTTATTATTAATTACTAATGAAGTAAAATATTGCATCATTTTGGTGACCATATTTCTTCTGGTGTATTTTAACTATCTCTACCTCTTTCCCTTTTTTCTCATTGATCTATCATACCTACATGATAAAAAGATGATGTTTTCCATAATATGAATTGAAAATGTTTTACATTTTTATGTATCAGTTATTTCCTTGTTACAGCAATTTTTCCTGAAAAGAAAATCTATCTATCCCCAAATATTTGAAGTTCTATCTTAATCATTTACTCAATTTTTTGGATATAAGTTTTGGGTCTGCTTCTAGACTTTCTGTTTGATCAAGAATAATACAGCATCTAGCAGATCACCCATGTGAAAAATAAGAAATGGAACACGATTATGATTTACTTACCCCAAACCTCTCCCTTCTCATTGCTTTAACTGCCCAAATCAAAACGTCACGTCTGATTCCTACTTTTTCCTTGTAGAACACAAGCCTGATAAACACCAAGAAAAAACTGGAGGCTGACTTAGCTCAGTGCCAGGCAGAGGTGGAGAACTCTATCCAGGAGTCCAAAAATGCAGAGGAGAAAGCCAAGAAAGCCATCACAGATGTGAGCACTGTTTTTTTTCTTTCCAGAGATGGGGTTTAGAGATGAGAAAAAGAGGCTTTCAAGCCAGTGCATGGCAAATCGGTTGCATGTCTTCATGAGTGCAGTCAGTTACCCATAACTTTCCGAAGAGATGTCACAAGAAATTGAGTCATTACAGAGCCAAAGTGGGACACGATGACTAGCCCAAGGGAAGGGAGGCTTAGCATCATGCACAAAACCAATCTTAACAGCATCTTCCATTTCACTGGGCTTGGGATGGGTGGAGAGCCCACTGCTATGTCCTGTGAATTCCACCAGGCCACCATGATGGCCGAGGAGCTGAAGAAGGAGCAAGACACCAGCGCCCACCTGGAGCGGATGAAGAAGAACCTGGAGCAGACAGTGAAGGACCTGCAGCGCCGTCTGGATGAGGCCGAGCAGCTGGCACTGAAGGGCGGCAAGAAGCAGATCCAGAAACTGGAGGCCAGGGTGGGGTGGTTTGAAAAGGCTCTGGCACTTGTACACAGAACCATGATCTGGAAATAGGGGTGATGGGAAAGTGGCCACTGATTGACTAGACTGCAAGTTTAGCTTCGGGAATACTTGCTGAACTCCCTGTGAGCCAAATTCCCTGATAATTTCTCTTTCACCTGCCCCTAGATCCCAACATACACAAATCTGCTTGGAAATGCTGATGTCTTGGTAACCAAAGCGGGATGTTTTTAAATGTTCACTTTCTTTCTTCCATGTAAATTTATACTATACCCATAAATAGAGAAAATATACTTCACAATCATGAAATTGCACATTTTGGTATAATTTACATTTTGGGCCAAACCTCACTTTTATAAACAGTGGCCCATCCTAAATACAATCTCTATTTTCTTTCTGTCTTCCACAGCAGGTCTCATTTTTCCCCTATATTTCCCATCTCTAACTGCAATCTGCAGTTCTGGTGCATTTCCCACTCCATTCTGAAAGGGGGGCAACTGTTGCTTCTTCCTCCAAGTTAACATATCAGAAAAGTTTAATCCCCCGATGCTGGAGTCCTGCTTGTTCTTTATCTAGAAGCATATTTTGTACTTATTCAATTTCGTTGCTGACTGTTTCTTTCATTTCCTCTACCCCTTGACTTTCCCTTTAGACCTGCGATAGCTTACTTTAATCATTTTTTTCTAAATGGGCTGTGCTAGCAATTGACATTTTAAAGAAGGGCTACATGGAGGACGTTATTAGAATGTCTTTGTTGTCTCAGGAAGACAGGAAATGAAAGAGCTAGAGGGGAGAAGGATGAAGAGGAGAAAAATAAAAAGAAACAACTTTTCCCAGCAGGAAAGCGCTCAAATGCAGTCACTCTTTATACCAGCCTCCCTACCATGCCGGTCACTAGGCATATAGTTCCTTTAAATATGAAGAGATTTTTAAAGCTAAAAACAACAAGATCATAGGCACATGAATAACAAAAATAAACACCAGGGACATTAGAATGCCTCCTCTGGAAAAAAAAAAAAAGCCTTTAAATGCTTGTTTTCAATCATTCCCAGTCCTATTCCATGAAAATGAGTTTAGACTGGCCCTCTTCCTAGACACCTCGCACAAGGGAGCCACCTTCTGTAGTTCCCTCCCATGCTGCCTTCCTATGGTTCTTTGATTCCTAGGTTGGCAGGATGCCCTTGGCCACCACCCCTCCCTGCATTGTAAGGCACCTTGACCATTCTCCAATTCCAGCTGCCCAGTTATCTGAGTTCCATAACCCTCACAGAAGCCTAGAGAACAATCCAGAGAGTTGGGGGTGTTTTATAAAACCATATGGAAGATGTTTCCCCAGGTCCATGAAGTGGAGGTTAGGAACCTTTTTGGAACTATACTCAAAATAATCCTGTTCCACTGGGAGCTTTCCAAGTTGATCTCATGAGTCTCCAAGCCTGCAGTCAACCCCTCTGCAGGTACTAAGATTTCCTGAGGAAGGAGAAGACCATGAGACTGGCTGCTATCCCCACCCCTGCTTGGATCTTGCTGGGTTGTGAAGTTGGGACTGATGTAGTTGACCTGTATTTCAGTGGTTTCCCTCTTTCTCCAAGACTTGACTTAAGAAAAGGCAGAAGCAACTATGACATCCACGATAACTATGGAGTGCTTCACCCTTCTAAAAATACTTTCACACACTTAATCTAATTCCATCCCCAGAGCTAAGACAGGCTGGACAGGAGTAATCACCCCATCCTAAGTGCTCATCCTCATGTTCAGTGATGGGGACTGACTTGCTGTGGATCTGTAACTGGGCCTGGGGTTTGAACACACCTTTGGCTGCTCCATGTCCCCTCCTGCCTTACTTTATCAGAAATCAGGACCACCGTGAGTGGTCATGCAGGTTTCAGCCTGTGCTGTCCTTGTCAAGCTACGTAGCTCCCGAGGAAGAAGCATCTTTGCCAAATCTGACCCAGCAGCCAGGCTCTGTACACCTAGGGCTGCCCCTGCCCAAAGAGGGCATCTTATTCTAATACATACAGCGGGAACCAGTGGTGGCCTGGTGAATAAAGTATGGCTTCTGAGATCGAGGAAGAGATGTCTTAGTGGATCTTGAGTTTATCCTAAAGTGACTGGCAGGAGAATCCAGGAGAGAACCCTGGGGACTCCGACTTAACCTCTGTGCTCTCTTCACCCAGGTGCGGGAGTTGGAAAGTGAGTTAGATGCTGAACAGAAGAGGGGAGCCGAAGCTCTGAAGGGGGCCCACAAATATGAACACAAAGTCAAGGAAATGACCTACCAGGTAGAGGTCTCCAAAACCTCAGTGGGTGATATGTGGACCAAACCCCATTAGTAGAAGTCATGGCTTTCTGGGTCCTTCCCACGGATGTTCTATTTACAGGCTGAGGAGGACCGCAAGAATATCCTCCGGCTCCAGGACCTGGTGGACAAGCTGCAGACCAAAGTGAAGTCTTACAAAAGGCAGGCAGAGGAGGCGGTGAGTACAGGAGGTCCCTGGGGATGCTCACACCCACCTGGGTGTCCCCACAAGTGCTGAGTGGCAGCAGGTACCTGATTAGTAGCATCCCCAGAGCCTGAGTTTGCATGTGCAGGTGTAAACAGAGAGACACCTACCCTCCTCCCTTCCCTGGTCTGTGTTAAACAAACCTTCCCTACCTCCACCTGACCTGCATCCTCTCGTTTCATCCCACTTGGCCCAACTACCTCCATTTTCTTCATGTGACTCCCACCTTCCCTGACACTTCATCCGTCCCAGAGCATCTTAGCCCGTGTTTCTGGCCTTGTGTCACCCTCCCATCCCTAGCCACCCAGCCTACCTACCTGTCCCCCTGCCCCCTGGATTTTCTGCTAATTAGGCACCTCATCCTAATTCTTACCACCCCACTAGCACCCTCTCTTCTCTCTAGTCCCCTCTGCCTTCAGCTTTCCTTCACTGTCCCTCACCCCCACACATACTCCGTCCCACCCTAACTACCCCCTCGATCAAACAGGTGAAATCAACAGGAAAGAAATAAAATGAGTTGAAGCCAGTGTTTTCTCAAATGTCTCCTGGGAGCACTAGGACCAAGTGATATTAATAGCAGAAAGCTAGGCAGCTTTTTTTTTTTATATAGAAAAGGAATCATTTGGGAAACTCTGGGTTAAATTAAGTTAAGCTAGTTGCCTTCCTTCAAAGATTTCTAAGATATTATAGATGATATGTAAGTAACTCTCCAAAATGGAAAAGTCATTCTAGAATGTAGCATTTCCTGCCCTTCATTAACTTTGAAATCTTCTGATTCTTTGCAGATCATCTTTCATAACTAGTGTCTGGAGGAACAAACCTTAGGGAAGCTTGCCTTGACAAATTGCAAGCATATGACTTCTTCTAGTCTCCTTGCCCAGGAGCCTTCTCAGTTTTATCCTGACTCAAAGAAGCACCTTGAACTGGTTATATGGGGAGAGGGATCATGCAGATCAATTGGTATAGTCCAAGCAGGATTTATGGGTGTCCAGGAGGCCACCTTAGCCAAGAACCCTTGGGTAACCCTGAGATAAATCCATACAATGTCCTATCTCTAGACATATAGCACTGAGCAGACAAACCTAGCCCATTTGTCCCTGCTACCTTCAGGTTTGTTGGGAGAACTCTGAACTCAGGTCTTCCCCAAAGAGATGTACAGGAGAAGTAGCTCAGAGGAGGGGTTCAGGAGATGACCTTAGGAGGGACAGCCGTACCTGCAAGGTGGTTCCAGGCAGTGAACTGGGAGCCTTGTTCACACGCCTTGGAGAACTCAGCACACCTTCCCTCCCTGCCATCAAGGAATCCAAGTCTCACAACCTCCAACCCCTCAGAGCCCCACAGTCATACTCCATAGCCTCGTACCCATCCATCTTTTGTTCAGGAGGAACAAGCCAACACACAGCTGTCCAGGTGCCGGAGAATCCAGCATGAGCTGGAGGAGGCTCAGGAGAGAGCGGACATTGCTGAATCGCAAGTCAACAAGCTAAGGGCCAAGAGCCGTGATGTGGGGAGCCAGGTAAGAGCAGATGAGTGGGGGTGGCTTCTTCCCAAGAAGCCGTAAGATCCAAGGGCTTAGTGGATCATCCAAGGAGAGCCTGGAAGATGCCAAATTGTCCCTTTGTCCTTGCTACTGGCTGTGCACTCACAGGATTTACTATTTAGCAAAGACCCCCATGTCCCAGGTGCATGGGAAAATGAGCAATGGGTACAGGGGGACAGGCCTGTTGCTAACGTTGCTGGCCAAGCTGCCCCTGCTTTTCAGGGGTCTTGTCCCATCTCTGGTAGTTCCACTGATTTTGCTTTCCATAATGAGCAGGGGGTGGGGGGATGTAGCCATTCCTTAATGTCATTTTTTCTGAAGTCCCAGGCTTTCCATCTGTTCCACTTGAAGGCGATGCTCAGCCTCCCGCTGACTTTGACTCATTTCCTGTGTACATTTTTTTCCCCCACAGAAGATGGAAGAATGAGGCCTTCCTGCGGCTTGTTGCCATGCGGCACCTCCTGAAGAGTGCAGGGAAATGTGTGAGAAATAAAGTTTCCCAAATACTTGGACTCCTGGCTCCACTGTGTTTGTTATCATGGTCCATTTCTCTACTGTGGGCCTGACTTTTAGATGCTTGCCCACTCCATTGTAAATATTAAGAAAGTAAGACATGTGAAAGTAGTCTTCTTGCCCATCTTAGTTACTTTTCTTTTTGCTGGGACAAAATACCTAACACCCAAAGATAAAGGAGGAAAAGTTTATTTCAGCTAATACTTTGTAGAGGTTTCAGTTCATAGTCAGCTGGCTCTATCGCAAGGTGACATGCAGAAGGGCATCGCAGAGGAGAAAAAGTTCATGGTAGAGCAGAGCAGGAAGAAGGCAGCAAAGCAGCAAAGGCAGCAGCAGAAGCAAGCAATCTGCCTGTCTCTTTTATACCTCCAAGGATACCCACTCTTTGGGTAGTACTACCCACACCCAAGGGTGGGCCTTCCCATTCTCCACACCCAGAATTATGTCAAACCAATCATTGGACTAATTTAGTAATTGCATACCCTTTCTCCCAGCATCACACACCCTAGATCTAGTCCCCTCTGAAAAGCCCTCGGTATGACTACATGAAGTTTGGGGTACATCTAGACACAAGACATAATGTTGCTCCAAGTGTAAAGGGTGCAAATCTAACACATTGCTAGTTAAATCACAAATTTCCATTAGCATTTAAAAATAAAGACCTGGCCAGATATAATGTTGCAGGTCTGTAATCCCAACACTTGGGAAGCTGAGGCAGGAGGACTGGAAGTTCAAGACCAGCTTGGGCTATAAATTCGAGTCCAGCAGGGGCTATATAGCAAGGTCAAGGCTGACCTTAATGACACAGTGAGATGATGTCTCTAAATCAAAATAAACAAAACTGACTAGGGGTGTAGCTCAGTGGTAGGATACTTACTTTGCATGCACAAGGACCTGCTTTTGATTCCCAGCACCATAAAAATAAATACCTTGTATCACTCTAGAGTTGGAATATCTGTCACCAAAAAGACAAAAGATACTATGTGTCTGTGAGGACATAAAGAGAAGGAATCCTTGTGTACTGTTGATAGGGCTGTGTATTTGTACAGTTGTTATGTTTTATTTTACAAAAATAAAATTTAAAATAGCACCATGTGTGATCCAGCAATCTCACTTCTTAGACTATATAATCACGGAAGGATATATAATCACCTCATAGATATACCCCCACTCCCGTGTTTGTTACAGCACTATTCACAATAACCTAGATACAGGAACAACCTAAGCACCCATTACCAGATGAATAGATAATGAAAATGATGAATGCAAACTCACAAAATATAATACTGTTTGGCCTTTAAAAAGAAGGAATCCTGCCTTTTGGGACAACACAGATGAACCTATGGACATCATGCTAAGTGAAATAAGCCAGTTTCAGAAAGACAAACACTGTGTAGTCTCACTTTTAAGTAGAATCTGAAATAGTCAAACTCACAGAAGCAAACCAGTTTCCGGGGCTAGGAGTTGGGAAGATGGGTAAACACTGGCCAAAGGATACAAATTTCAATCATGCAAAATGAGTAATCTCTGGAAACCTGATATCCAGCATGGTCACTATGCTTAATGTGTACGTGAGGCCCTGAGTTCAATCCCCAGCTCCAAAACTAAAGTTGTACAGCTTACATACATACAATTCCTACTACTTAATTATTCCTCAGCAAAGTAAAAAAAAAAAAATAGAGAGAGAGAAAGGACCATTGTGAGTAACTATAACACATTCTCTCTCTAGGAATTAATAACTTACAAATTCAATTTTCCATTTTCTCCTCAAATGGACAGATGGAGACACTGGGGGCCCAGAGGGATTAAGCACTCTGATTATAGTTGTCTTGGGCAGAATAGGAAGTAGGCCCTGGTGATCCCAGCCTCCTAGGCCAGTCCTCTTTTACTGAGCAGCTCTGTTTTCCCATTCCATCCCCTCTAGGGGCTGTGCTGTACAATTCTCTTGTGTCCACCCCCAGGTCCCTGTAATACCTGAGCAGGTGCTAGGTACTGTCAAACGCATTCCTACCTAGGAAGGCAGATACTTTTGAAAAGAGAAATGCACAGAGGCCCAGGTACATCTTGCTCCTCTTTCCACCTAGGGTAACTCCTGTCTGCCTGCCTGGATCATCCTCAGGATGCTCAGGGCCCAAGGATGAAGGAAACAACTGGACCCATACAGCCATTAACTTTCAAAGTCCAGGCTGAGGCTAGGCTCATCCTCCTCATCCACCAAAAAAGAAGCTGTGTACTGGGAGTTTCATGTCTCTCTCTTGGATCCTAAAGGTCCTACTGGTTATGATTATGCAAACTGACCCATTGGTCAGGAGCATGAGCTTTGTGTTCCAGAAAGCCTGGATGGAATCCTGATGCTGCCACATATCAACCAACTCTATGGCCTTGGGCAAGTTATTCTCTTCCCTTAGTCTCAATTTCCTGATTCTGGAAGATGGAGATAACAACAAAAATCATAGCTTCATTACGAGGATGGGGGTTGCAGTGGTGGGAAAGGGTCCTGGGTTTCTTGTGGGGGTAATGAAAAGCTTCTGAAATTGACTGTGGTCATGGATGCGTAACTCTGAATATATCAAAAGCCATTGAATTTTGTGCTCTAAATGGGTGATTTATATGGTATATGAATTCCATCTCAATAAAACTGGGTTTTTTTTGGGGGGGGTGTTTGTTTGTTTGTTTTTTGGTACCAGGGATCAAACTCAGAACCTTGCGCTTGCAAGGCAGGAGTGGTGCCACTGAGCTAAATCCCCAGCTCTCAATAAAACTGTTTTCAAAACTGATAGTTTCCACTACCTGGTTATAAGTACTGCTTACTATGTCCCAAGCGCTGAAGTAAGTACACTCACTACCACCTAACTTCTTGGATCTTCCCTTCTACTGACTGTCTAGATCCTCCTTTCATCTTATCACCAGGCCAACCCCAAATAGCTGTGACACCATGCAGTTGGAAGTTGAGGAATAGCAGTGGTAGTCGTAACAGAGTCACCGTCTTCATCTTCCTCATTGTCAATACTGAGAGAGTCCATGAGACATTAGCCTTCCGATATCTCATTCCACAGTCAAGGAATCTGAGGCCAGGAGGGATGAGCAATATTCTAAAAGTCCCCCCCAATTACGACCCCTAATCCAGTACTCCTACCATCCCCACAGCCCCTCCATTAAGAACAATATTATTTCAAATATACAGATCAGTTTTGTCTGATGCTACTTGTTCATGTGTCCATTTTTCTCTTTTCCATTCTAGCATCTCAAGAAGCCTGTCAGGAGATCCGGCAGGTATTAACATCCTAATTTTCTGGAGATGCTGCAGACAAGTTATGACCTGCCCAGTGAGACGAGAAGGAATTGAGAGCTCAGCTCTTCTGATTCTCTGCACAGCGCAAAGTCGCAAAGGTATACGCACTATAATAGTAAGAACCTGGGTTCCACCCTGCTAAAGTCCCCATCCTTCACTATCCCTCACCATTTATGTGAACTTGAGCAAGATACCTCATTGCCCAACTTTCAGTTTCCTCTCCAGTAAAATAGGCTATAACAATTTACTTTACAGGGCTTTTGAAAAGTTAATAAAAATATGCAAGTAGCACACCTTGGTCTAGAGCCTGGCGTTTAGCAAACACCCTGATAACCTTTCATCATGACTTGGAGAGTGAGACATGACTCCAGGATGTGAGTGAAGTACAAGATAAGGAAGGGTTCAGATGGAAAACATTCTGATGCATTGGCCATGTCTATAAGGGGTTTCCTCTAGTTTAAGGAGTTAACATCATATGCTGGAGATCATCTGAACATTTTCCTGTGAAATCAATCTTCCCTGACACCCAGCAAAATCAAATCTGAATTCCATCATCCCAAATAATTCCCCGTTCACTTGAGGGCCTTAGGAAGAAACCACTTCCAAGTATCTCTGCACTTACTTGATGCCTATATCCAGGGGCCCCAGATCTGAGAGTTAAAAACAAAAACAGTGGACATCCTTCTGAGTGCATAAGCCATCTCTCACTTCATCAGAGTTCTGATTATTGAATGAAGGTATGAATGATGAGATTCTTTCATGCCTAGATATCAGGAACGATTTGATTAGAACTAAAGAGTCTTTTTCTCTCCTTTTTTTTTTTTTCCCCCTATCCTTTTCTGGGAACTGGAAAAAAGAGAAGGGCATGAAAATGAATTTTGCATCCTGAGTTTTCTCTGCTAGCACCTACATATCAGTTCCAACTGGCAGCTAGAAACTAGTCTTAGGCCTAGACTAACGTGGATACCTCTGGCCTTCTGATTCTCCTGCAAAATGCATAGGAAAGCAGAGGGATCTGACCTTGGAGCTTCCACACCATGAATAGGAAGTGCAACAGATGAAAGCAAGAAAACTGGGGCACTAACCACACGCATCTGTACTCTCCAGAGGGCCAATTCAGGATGGTGTCAGAGCCTCAACATGGGGCTACAAGTCTTAAATTGCCTACCCACACAATGGGTTGTTAAAAGTTCCCACATGTGAAAATGTTCCTGCACTCCGCAGCACTGCCCAAACGGAAGGTGGCACTGCTGCTGCTGCTTTACTGACAATAGTGACTGTAACAATCTAAATGTCATTAGCGTCACTCAGCAACAAAATCTAGCCCCCAGACCTGGACTTTGAGCTCTGGCCTTAGAGAGCAGAACTTACCCCTGGCCTCCAATCCCCTCTAAAACAGAGCTTTGCTGCCATCTCCTGGCAATGCAAAGCCACGTTTCTCATTATGCAAATGACCTAGAGGTTAAACTCATAGAATTTGGATTGGACTTTCAAAGCCAGAGGTGTGCTCGCAAATCATGATCATATGGTTGAACAGTCCCTGGTTTTGCAGGGAAGATTGGTGATAGGACCTAGTAACTTCTCAGGATACAGTCTCAAAGCCAGACATCCCATTTCTCTCAGCTCCCAGGCTAAGTCTCAAAGATTGTTCATAGGAAACCTCCAGGTGTTCTTCATCGTTTAAAGTATCTTATTTCTCCATCGATTTTGAAAGATAGTTTTGCAGGATTCATCAATCTGCATTGAAGGTTTTCTTTTGGAGCTTGAACTACTTCACTCCAAGCTCTCCTTGACTTGAGGGTTTATATTGAAAAGTCTGTTGTGATTCTGATGGGCTTTCCTTTGTATGTGATTGGCTGTTTTTCTCTAACTGCTTTCAATATTGTCTTCTTGTGTTGGGTTTCTGGAATTTTGACTATTATATGCGTAGGTGTAATTTTTTTTAATCATGACTAGTTGGGTTTCAACTTACCAAAGATTAAAACTAGACCCATATCTCTCACCATGTACTAAACTAAAATCAAAATGGGTCAAAGATCTAAATATTGAAACAGAAACAGTAAACCTGCTGAAAGATAGGTTAGGTAGAACTCTTGAAGACATTGGTTTAGGAAAAGACTTTATGAACAAATCCTCAGTAGCACGGGAACTAGCCCAAAGATTCATCAACTGGGATCTCATCTTATTCAAAAGCTTCTGCACAGCAAGAGAAACCACCAACAGAGCTAAGAGACAACTCACGATGTGGGAAAAAATTTTCACCAGCAGTTCCTCAGACAGGGGACTACTATCTAGAATATATAAAGAATTTAGAAAATCTGACCCCCCAAATTTAAAGACCCAAACCAAAAACGGGCATCTGAAATGAACAGACATTTCTCAGATCAAGAAGTAGAAGCAGCAAATAAACATGAAAAATGTTCAGCATCACTGGTCATTTGAAAGATGCAGATGAAAACAACACTGAGATTCCACCTCACTCCAGAAAGAATGGCTGCTATCAAGAAATCAATCAAGAACAAATGCTGGAGGGGTTGTGGAGAAAAGGAACCCTTCTCCACTGTTGGTAGGTGTGTAGACTGGTGCAACCACTGTGGAAATCAGTATGGAAATTCCTCAAAAAACTAGGATTAGAGGTCCCATTTGACCCAGCTATTCCCCTGCTGGGTATCTGCCCAAAAGAATTAAAAGCATCATACCACAGCGATATACGTGCACCCATGTTTATAGCAGCATGGTTTGTAATGACTAAAACTTGGCAACAGCCCAAATTCCCATTAGTTGGAGACTGGATAAAGATTTATTTTGTTTTGTTTTTATAAAATGGAATACTACTCATCGATAAAGAATGATAAGCAAGAGACATGTATAGCTAAATGGATGGACCTTGAGACCATACTCTTAAGTGAAATAAATAGGAAACACGTGTAAATACTGAATTGTTTCTCTGGTGTGAGAAACTGAAAGTGTAAATGAGAACCAAAATGTATAATTAATATTATGAAATAGGAAGAAAAGGTTCAAAGGGGAAGGAAAACTAAGGAGGGAGGGTGGGGGAAAGAAAAATATGAGAAAAGAAAGAAAAAACAGAAACAAAGCTTTATAAATAGGAAGGCGTGGAGAGGTGGAAGGAAGGGAGGAGGAATGGGGAAAAAAACATGAACCAAGATCTGTCATTTACAGGTACAAATTCCCAATAATGAATGCAATCATAATGTATACCTAAAATGTAACAATAAACTTAAGGAATTGAAAAAAAGAAAACCTCCACATGGAGGGTTAGGATGAGCTAGGCAGAGAGGAAGAAATAGTCCCTGATAATGGCCCTGGCATCAGAGTATGGGACCAGGGCCACAGGTCTGCTCCATGGCCCTCTCTCTTCATCTCAGGAAGCTCTGCCAGGCTAGAAGAGATGTGTTGGTCCCAGAGGGGGAAGCAGTATACCTGCACGGCCAGGCATGGTGGTCATGGCTGCAATTGCATCACTAGGGAGACTCAGGCAGGAAGATGGTGAGTTCGCAGGCAGCCAAAGGATGTGAGACCGTGTCTCAAACAAAACAAAACCAAAAGCAATACATCTACACAATAGCCCTCTGCTCTCAACAAAGAGTGAAAAGGATGACAGTCTCTGGCACGAAAGTCTCTGGCATGAAGGTGGCACTGATTCCAAAAGCAAGATTCTCTGGTGCTTTTCCTAAGCTGAAGCAAAAGACTAGGTGTCCACTCTGAAGCAAGATACTCAAGGTCAGGACTATGCCATCTTGCACCTTTCCACACCCTGCCGTTTACATCAGTGAGCTCCACAGCCCTGCAGTTTTTGGATGAATCCAGCCAATGAGGGGGAGGCCCTGGGGTGGAAGAGCAGATGGAGGTGACTTCGTTCAGTATTGATTCACATTGTCCCTCCACACGGAGTCTCTGCTGTCCCTGAAGCATCCCGGTTCCCCAGACCTATCTGCAGTGTGCTTGCACCTTCAGGCCCAGGGGTGGTAGTTTTGGTTTGAGTGATCAGACCAGGATTCCTGCTGCATCCCTCTGGTTTCCCTACCCCTGCCCACACCTTTGCAGAGTCTCCTCCTTAAACATTCTTCACATTCGGGTAACTTGGATGTGCTATCATTTTCTGTGGAAAGCCTGTCTAATACAGGACCCTGTTCTGTATATCTATTTTACTGCTTTAGGACTTTTCCTAAAGGGAGCAGGAGCAGCTACTGTGCTAATAAGAGTGGACCTCACAGCTAGTAGTAGACATTCAGAAAGGTAATGATGCACATTGGAACTTAGTGCAGTTCCGTACCAGCAGCTCACTCAGCCATGGAGAGGCAGTCCTTTCCATGTAGGATTTAAGTGGTATCTAAGCTCACACAGCCAACCATAAAACTTTCAGGAATCTCATTAGCCCATTGTTAAACTCAGATATGATCTTAAAATTAAATTATATAAACTGGGTGTGGTAGCACATATAATCCCAGACTCCAGGAGGCTGAGGCAGACAGAGAACAAGCTTAGTTCAAAGGCCCTAGATTTGAACTCCAGTAGAAAAAAAAAATCATTAAACTCAGACAAAATTTTCTGGCATAAGGAAAGATACCCTGGAGACACTTGGAGGTAAATGGATGCTCCTGGAGATCATAATGTTAAAGTGAAATAAATCAGACACATGCTTCTCTTATATGAGAAACCCAGAGTATAAGTAAAGAGCAAAACAAAAGATAATTGGAAATAGGGAGACCTTTTTCATAGAGGAAGAAGAACAAGAGTTGGAGGGAGCAGGGAGCAATGGTAGGGGAAGAAAATGAAACAAAAAAGAATTAAGATGTGTTATATACATGTATAAACTTCCCCCACAATAAATGCAGTTATTATGTACTATTAAAAAATAAAACAAAGGTAACAAATATGTGAAACTAATAGCTTCTTAATTTCCACTGCATTTTATTATTGTCTGTACTCTCTTAAGGTTATATACAATTATCAAACGTGTTTGCTGTCCTGTCTACATCTTTCCCCATCTCCTCATTCAGTCCCCTCATCTTATTAGCTTAAAACTGGCCATGAGGAAAATATTTACACCACAGAAATTGGCAAACTCTGCAAGCCTGAGGTTTTGTGGTGAGCTCATTAAAAATCTACTAGCACACCACTGAGTGGAAATGGTGAAAAACAAGTAAAAACAAATCTGCAGTTCTTTATGTAGAGATATTTGGAGTATGTAGAGCCAGCGCCACACCCAGCATCACACAAGTCCTACTAGGTCAGCTTAATCAAAGTAGCAAATTGACAAGACTTCTCAGCCATGAGGATATGCACGCTGTCCAGTGCAGGGAAGGAAGAGAGGGCAGAAAGAAAACTGGGAACTGTGTGGTCAGGGTCCCTGTTCCATTGCTACACTAAAGTCCTAGGAATTTGTTTAGCTCTATCAGAAAGCCAGCTTCAAGCATCTGTACAAAAAGAATACTTATTGGTTCACCTAAATGGATGGCCAGGCTTATGTCTGATACCTTGAATTTTTTACGCTAGTAGCCTAAAGATCATTCCAGCAAAAACTCCAGGGCTGATTCTCCTTGGCTCTAATTGCCCAATATGCTCACAAGCCCAAGGTCAGGAGGTGCTAGGAGGATGTGGAGTTTAACTGGTCATGTCTGAGTCACAGGCTCACCCTAGAAGCTTTGGGTGGCACCAGCCCCACCCAAACTCCAGGAACTGAGTGAGAAGGGGACATTTCCTACCCCTCCTACGAGGTCAAGTTCCTATTCCCAGAAGAAGTAGTGTGGAAAAAAACAACACATGTTCTTTATGAAGGCTTACTAGCATGGTGGTAGTAGGCCATGCTAAATCTGTTTCTCGCTGTTTCTCTTAAACTTGGGCTGATCTTGCCTTCCCTTTGGCTTGTGGGGTAGACAAAAGGGTACGTGGCTGTAAACCCTGTGACAAGCAGACTATCCAGGAGTGCCAGATGATGTTTCTGTTTTTTCCTTACCCTCATTTGTCTCTTTCTCCTGAAAGACATCTCCACTAACATCAGACCCTAAGAGGCAGAATGTGTCTCATCCTTCCCACACTGTTGAACCAGCCAGCACTCGGGACCAGCAGGTACCTCTTACCCTTCAGCACTTGTGCTCAAAGTCCAGCTTCTCACGACATAACATTATTTCTTTCCCAGCCAGTGACCTGAATTCCATGCCGGACCTCTCACTGCTGACCAGAGGAGGAAGAAATCATCAGTTGGAGCCACTGCCCCCAGACAGCAAGCTTCCTCTTTTTGCCATGATTCAGGAAGGAGAGATCAGGGTGGAGCCAGAAAAAACATCTGGACCCACATCAGGACATGGCTAGGATCCGGACCGAGGACCACCCACCGCAGGCTGGTGGCCTGGCCAGGCACATTGCTTCTGCTAGGGAGCAAGCAGACGGATCCATCCACTCACCAGCAAACACACTGAGACCTGCAAAGGAGCTGTTCTGAGTACAGAGGACACAATGGTGAAATAAATAATAGGAATTGCAAGAGCCTTTCTTTCCAAGATGCCCCAAATTCACCTCACCCACTCCCGCAGAGTGCTTCCTGACTCCCTTGTCTCTCTCGCCTTCTCTACATCTCAGAAAGTCCCTGCTGAACCCTTTGCCTTAAGTAACCACTCATTTCTCAGGTTCTCTACACCAGTCAGCTGTCAGGCTCCATCAAAAGCTGGCACCCTGGGCTGGGGGTTTGGCTTAGTGGTTCTGCCACCTGTGTTGCAAGCGCAAGGCCCAAGTTCGATCCCCAGTAACAACAACAACAAAAAAAAGCTGGCACCCTCTTCACCTTAGCATCCTCTCACACAGACGAGGGAATCTAGAAAAGGTGACCATTCCTAAGAGCATTTTATAACCTAAAATGCTTCGAATTGGAAGACTACGTGACTATACCATTATAATAATTACAGTTAGCAGCTAAGGTTAATTGAGTGCCTAACAGTGTTAGGTGCCATTGTAAGAGGTTGACATGAATAGTCTTATTTCTTGCTAAGCCCTTATGTTGTATGCTCTTATTTTAGAGGCGTGGCTCAGAGAGGTTAAAAAAAAAATGTGTCAGTGTCACACAGCTAGCAAATGATGGAGCCTGAGGTTGAAACCACCATGCCACGCTAGGATTACGTGGGAGGTGAGATGAAGGAGGAAACTCAGTGCAGTGAATGGAGGATCTTGCAGAAGGGTTACAGTATCACAACAGCTACTTCATCTTGACCTGCTTAGAAAATCCCTCTTCCCCCCAGCAAAGGACCTTTCTCATCACTTTCTGCCCTCCTTCCTAGTCCCAGGGATCCCCAGGGGAACTTGAAGAGTAAGTGTAGGGAGGAAAACCCAGGTTATTTGTGTTGCACTGAGTTGACTCTGGATAGGCCAGAGAGTTACCAGAGAGGACATTGGGAGCAGGAGGCACAGCCAGGCAGCAATCCAGGCTCAACAGATGCACATTGCTCTGTCCAGCTGTGGTGATTTCCTCCAGAGTTTCCCAAGCATCTGAGCCATCTGAAAATCCCCCAGGGCTGGAGCCAGCCTAGAAAACACTGAAGGGAATAGCTCCAATGCCTGGGTGGGGGTGGGGGAGACAGGAGGAGAGGAGACATTGTTTTAGGTACAGAAAGTGGAAAGAATCCATATAAATGGAGGTCAGGATGTGAAAACACTGCCACCTGAAGAAGAGTTGAGGGAACTGGCCATATTTATCCTGGAGATGAAGCTCAGGTAGTGGGAGTGTGATAACTAGCTTCAGACGGTGAGGAAGATGTTCATGAGAAGATGTTCTCCGTCGCTCTGGTCTAGAGCCCTGCTATTCTAAGTGTGGTCCACAGTCCACATCCCTGGGTGCTTAGAAATGAAGAATCTCAGGCCGCTCCCTGGCTGAGTGATTCCACATGTCCACTTTGACAAGATCCCCTGGTGATTTGTAGGCACACTGAACTTGAGAAGTGCAGGTCTGGACCACCACTACTCAAAGTATATTCTAGGTGTCAGAATCCAGCTTGGAACTGATTGCTAATGATCTTCCACAGGATACGTGCAGGCACTGAATGGGTGCAAGTTTTTAAAGCAATTTGACATTGCTGTGACATCAAAGTTTATAGTCAGTGGACCCACCCCACTGAATAGGATGCATTTTTAGTGACGTAGAATTGGGTACCAAACCTGCCTAGTAGATCCACACAGGTTGGGGGAAAACCCTTCACTGCAGACAGTTTGAGAGGTTGTGCTTTCAGCTTAGTGCTCCTCAGATGTTAGTATGTCTCAGGATCACTTGAAGGGCTAAAGTGCTATGTTCTGCCCCTACTGTTGCTGATCCTCTGTTTCTGGGTGAGACCTGCTAACTTTCATTTCCAACAAGTTCCAAGGTGATGTTGGCACTGCTTGTCCGGAGACTGCATTGCAAGAACCAGTGCTTTAGATTAGAAAACAGGCTCAGTTCAATGGTAAGAAGCCCAGGACTTGGATGTTAGTTAGCTTAATATAAAGAAGAAACCTCAGCTGGGTGTGGTGGGACATTCCTGCAGCTGTAACATTCAGGAGGTTGTGGCAGGAAGGTGGTGAGTTCAAGGCCAGCCTGGGCCCCATTGTGAGACACTGGCTATTTAATAAATAAATTTTTGAAATAAAAATAAAAGAAGAAAGTTCTAACTGTAAGATATATTAGTAGCAATTAACAGATTTAATGCAACTCGTGATTAATTGCTAGCACAGACACAGATAATTTCACTGTTTACAAAATGCTTGAGCACTTACCTCCTTTAGATCTCGCAATAGCCCTATAATTTCTGTTTCAGAGATCAGGACACTGACTCATCCAAGGTGCAGTGGCAAAGCAGGTCACCTGATGGTTCAGGTAGTGCCTGAGAGGACACCCAACAAGGGATGCTGAAAGAATGCTGGCTCTGCAGAGGAGACTGGGTGCATGATTTTAAGGCGTCCAGCACCTTGAAGAATGGGGAACCTCTTCATCCATGAATTCCATCCAGCTGGCCTCAGTGAAGCTCAGGCAGATCCATCCATTGGATAATGAAATGTATCAGCATGTAGAATATCTGAGTAACTAAATGAATCAATATTTTCCCAATGACTAAGGCCTGGTGTTAAAAAAAAAAAAAATCACACATTAGCAAAAGACTCATTCAGGTGACTCAGTGGATGTTAATGTGACAAAATGTGAAAAGTTTGGTGGTGTAGTTTTAGATTTCATGGTACAACTAACCTTTAAGAAACTACCCCCCACCCCAGCCGGGAATGATGGCACACGCCTGTAATCCCAGCACTCTCGGGAGGCTGAGGCAGGAGGATCGCTGTGAGCCTGGGCTACATAGTGAGTTCCAGGTCAGTCTTAACTACCTAGTGAGACCCTGTCTCAAAAAACAAAACAAAAAGAAAAAAAGAAACTACCCCCCAAAAAAGAAAGAAACTACCAATTTTCAAGTTTGATGTGCAGTGAAAGATGACTATCTATATTTATTTCAAAAGCCATTCAAAGATTTCTCCTAACTACATATCTATGTGAGTTCTCTTCACATACTTTAGCCAAAACAAAAACTTAATAGATTCAATATAAAAGCAGACATAAGAATCAGCTTCTGTCAAACCAGAAATGAGATTTGCAAAAAATGTACTACAATGTCATACTTCTTATTAGATTTTTTAAAATATAGTTATTTTCATAAAACACAATAATTATGTTCATTGTAATGGATTGTTGCTATTTAAATGAATATATCTCCAATTTCTCAGTTTTCTAGTGTGGTATGCATCGATATTTAGGAGCTGCATAAAGCAGTGTTTTTGCTCTCAAATTGTTTTATTGGTACATTTTAGGTATACAATACATTTACATTCATCATTGGGAATTTGTACCTTTACATGATGTATCTTGGTTCTTATTTTTTCCCCATTCCCCTGCCCTCCCTTCAACCCCTCTGCTCCTCTCTATTTGCAAAAGCTTTGTTTCCATTTACTTAGCTAATTTTTTTCCTTTCCCTTATTTCCTTTCCCCTATCCTTCCCACTTCCCCTACCCTTCAGTACCTTTTCTTCTTATTTCACATTGTCAATTATTCATTTTGATCCTAATTTACACTTTCAGTTTCTCACACAAAAGAAACTATTCTGTATGTACACATGTCCTATTTACACGTGTCCTATTTGTTTCACTTAAGAGTATATCCCCAATGTGCATCAATTTAGCTATAAATGTCTCTAATTTTCATTTTTATGGCTAAGTAGTACTCCATTTTATTTTTAAAATACATTTTTAAGCCAGGGATTTAGCTCAGTGGTTCTGCCACCTGCCTCGAAAGCACAAGGTCCCAAGTTTGATACATGGTACCCAAAAAACAAACAAACACCACATTTTCTTTATCCAGTCTCCAGCTGATGGGCACTTGGGCTGTTCCCAAGCTGCATAAAGCAGTTTCTTGGAATCCTCAATAATTTTTAAGAGAGTAAAAGGGTCAGAGACCAAAACTTTTGAGAACTGCTAACATAAGGTTTTAGCTCAAAATTGAAGAAGCTCATTGTGACCAAAGCCTTGGAAAGGAATAGAAATAATGCCTTCTACTTCTCTGGCAGCCCAAGCCCTCCTGCCTGCAGTGGGGCAGACTTCCCAGCGTGCATTGCAGGGGCGGGGCTTTCTCCCACTTCGTTTCCTGGAATGTGCCCTGGGCAGCACCCCGAGAGTGTCAGAGGAAATGACACGCTCTTGTCCCAAACAAGTGGCTCTGGAAGTTTCCCTATAACTGAAGGTGCTGAGACTATCTGGTCCAGTAGGAAGAAGACAGGGTAGAGGAATGCGCCTCGAGCTAGACAAGACAAACTCTCATAGTACCCGTCCTATGCTGCTTACCCTGCTCACAGCTAATGTTTCAACTAATATCTTTGGAAATAATGTGAATTTGGGTATGGTACTGGCTTATTGGGACTCTGTATCTTGGCTTTCTACATCATCTCCCACGAAAAAGCAAGAACATGAGAGTATGTCCTCCACATATCACACTAGCTTATGAAAACTAATTATCCTCCTGACTTAATAGAAAGACTAGTATAAATGATCTTCATAATCCCACTGCCTTCAGTATTACAGAGCTCGGCACAGCATCTTGCTCTGCTCATTACTGTAAATGGCAAGGGTAATCCTTGAGGAGACACTCTGGGACACTGGAAAGAAACAGTGCAGTACAGATAGTTATGAGACACTCAAGTCCAGATTGCCATATTTCTTGGCTTTAATCACATGAGAGTGAAACAATTAAGGAAGAAATCATTCCAACCTTACCCAAACCTCTCCATCAAACAGTAACAAAAAACAGTATATGTCAAATGGCCAATAAGTATATGAAAAAAATTCAGTGTCTTTAGCCATTAGGGAAATGTAAACCAAAACTATACTAAGATTCCATCACAATCTAGTCAGAATGGCTATTATCAAGAACCCAACCTTTAATGTACCAATAAACTCAATGAGGAAAAAAAAAGAATCCAAAAAATAAATGCTGGCAAAGAGAGGGGGAAGGGAACCTTCTTACATAGCTGGTAACAATGCAAATTTATATAGCCACTGTTGAAAATAAGGACAAGGGTCCTTAAAAGATGAAAACCAGAGCTACTGTTTGATCCAACTATACTGCTCCTTGGTATATATCAGAGACACTTAAAGACAATATACCATAGAGATACCTACAAACCCATGTTTATTGTGGCTCAATTCACAATAGCCAAGATATGGAACCAGTCTATATACCCATCAACAGATGAATGGATGGAAAAAATGTGGTATATATACATAAAGGAGTATTAGTTAGTCTTAAGGAACAATGAAATTCCATCTTTTGCAGGAAACTGGATGGACCTGGAGACCATCACGTTGAGCTAAATAAGCCTGACTTAGTCAAATACTGCAAGTTTTCTCTAACACATAGACTCTAAAAAAAAAAGTATGAAAATAGAGGAAGTGTATTATTAAAAAAGAGGAAAGGAATACGTTGGGAAGGTATAAGAGTGAATACCAGGGGAAACAGAAATGAGCAAAATCTACATATTGAAAATTGTGAAACTGGGATAGGATGGGGCACGGGGAATGATGGGAAGGTGGAAATGATCAAAGCATGTTATGTGCATGTAAGAACCTGCCAAAATGAAGCCCATTGATCTGTATAACCAATATTACAAGAGTGAAGACAGAGTACATGCCCCACTTAATTTTGAGACCAGTATAAACAAAAAGGATAGGCCCATCTCGTGCATGGACATAGCTGCATAAAACCTTTAAAACACATATTACCAAACTGAGTCAAGCAATATATAATTCAGATAATATAAGGTGAAGTAAGAGCGGGTTTATTCCAGGGTTATAAATTTGATTTAATATTAGAAAGTCAATTAGGGCCAGGGATTTAGCTCAGTGGTTCT
This sequence comes from Fukomys damarensis, assembly GCF_012274545.1. Taxonomy (NCBI): domain Eukaryota; kingdom Metazoa; phylum Chordata; class Mammalia; order Rodentia; family Bathyergidae; genus Fukomys; species Fukomys damarensis. The sequence continues at coordinate 7,595,428 of NW_022900925.1, forward strand.
AGCGCCTGCTTGGCAAGCACAAGGACCGGAGTTCGATCCCTGGTACCAAGAAAAAAAAAAAGTCAATTAGTGTTAACACATCACATAACAAGATTAAAGGAGAAAATCGTATTATTTCAATAAATGCAGAAAAGGTATTTGATAAAATTCAATAATTATTTATGATTATTTAAAGTACTTCCTTTTAAATTGAAAATAAAAAGTGACTTCAATGATGTAATAAAGACCCTCTGCAAAGAGTCTTTAAAACAGCAGGTATAATGGTGAAATGTCAGATGTCAAGCATTATTACTTCTATCCATCAAGGTACCAGAAGTCCTACCTAATAGAGCAGGAAAAAAAATTAAACTCACAAGAGCTTGGAAAGAAAAAACAAAATCATCATTATTTGCTGTTTGAATACTTAGAAATTTCCAAGGAATAATATACAACATATTAGAATTAATTAGGTTTAGCAAGGTAGCTGCTTGCAAAACTGAAAACACACTAACTGTAATGAAGAATCTTGGATTGACTCCCAAAATGAAAAACAAAAAAAATTAGTGGAAAATTGGGGAAATCCAAATAAAGTCTAGACTAGAGTCTACTTGTTAATAATTGACCATTGTTGACTTCTTAGTTTTGACAAATGTGCCACGGTTACATAAGATATTAATATTAAGGAAGGCAGGGTGAAGAGTATGCAGAAACTATATTGTGTTTGTAATCTTGCTAAAAATTTTATATTAATCCCAAGTAAAAAGTTTATTTTTAAAAAGTTTTAAAAATCAAAGTATAAAAAACAGTTGTGCTTGTATAAAGTAGCACAAAAAGCTTGAAAATTATATTTAACTATATTGTTTATTATTTAATAAAATAATCAAATTCCCAATCAAAAAAAAAGTATAAGACTTCTAAGAGAAAATGTTAAAGCTATCATTAAGAGCCATGTAATAAAAGACCTAGGATGTACCTTCCTTCATTAAAATATTCAAAGTATAAAGGTATTCAAATTGACTCATAGATTAAGTGCAGTTTAAATAGAAAATCTCTGAAGACCTTCATCCTTTCTTTTCTTCCTTCACTCTCTTTCTTTCTCACTGTCTCTTCCTGTCTCTGTCAGCCTCTCTTTTTATTCTACTTTTCTTTCTATTGGAGAATTTAAGATAATTCCTATTTTATAAAAATGTACAAAAGATCAAGAATAAGTAAGGCTTTTTTGTTTGTTGGCATTCTTTTGCTTGTTTGTTTGTTTGTTTTGTTTTGAGACATGGTCTCATTATGTACTTCAGGCTGGCTTTGAACTCACATAACCCAGGCTGGCCTCGAACCTGCAGCTATTCTCCTGTTTCATCCTCTCAAGTGCTGGGATTACAGACATGCATCACCATACCTGGCATTAGTAAGGCATTCTTGAAGAGTGGGTAGAAAGATCTCCTATACAAAAAGAGTTTTCTAGAAGCCAGGTCTGTTGCATACTACTATTAGCCCAGCTACTGGAGTGATAGAAATAGGAGATCTCAAGTTTGAGGCCAGCCTGTGAAACTTAGAGAGACCCTGTCTCAAAATAAGAAATAAAAATAAATAAATTCTGTATTTACCACCTTATCAATATAAGAAGACTGGACAATTTAAGTGTCATGATAAAAGGGCTAGTTAGTGATAGACCCAGAATTTAAACCTAGATTATTTAGGTCCAGCACTTAATCACAACGGTGTGTTTAAGAACATAAATAGGGCTGAGGATTTAGTTCAGTGATTCTGCTGCCTGCCTCACAAGCACAAGGACACAAGTTCAGTCCCTGGTACCAAAAAAAACAAACAACAACAACAAAAAAGAGAGAGACAGCATAAATAAACTCAGTGACAAGGTGACTTTTGGATTATGGTTTGTTTGTTTATCAATTTTGTTTAAAAATCCAACTAGTACCAAGCGAGGTGGCGCACACCTGTAATCCCAGCACTCAGGAGGCTCAGGCAAGAGGATCGCTGTGAGTTCAAGACCAGCCTGGGCTACATAGTGAGTTCCAGGTCAGTCTCAACTACATAGTGAGACTCTGTCTCAAAAAACAAAACAAAACAAACAAACAAAAATACAACTAGTAGCCAAAACCTGGTGAAAAAGAAATTTTCTATTCAGATATTAAACAAAGTAAAACATGGCATGATTTTGACAGTGTGTAGGGAAAGAGCATTCATTTGACTTTGACACTTGGCAATCCTTCATCAAATGGCACCAACTTGGTGAGATGGAATTATACTTCCTCTTGTTGATTTAATGGTGTCCCCATCCTCCCAAAAAGTATATGTTGGAGACCTAATCTCCAATACCTTGGGCTATGGCCTCATTTAGACATAGGGTCTTTACAGAAGTAATTAAGTCAATGTTAGGTTAATTGGTTTATTGGAGGGGGTCCTCATTCAATATGATTAGTGTCTGAAAACAAGGGGAGAGGACATTTGGATGCCATGTGAGTACTGGAGTTGGAAGCAGAGGAACTGCCTGGGTGGATAAGAGGCCTGGAGCAGGTCTTTCCCAAGTGACTACTCTAAAGAAGTAGGGCTGAATTAGTTAAGATTCTCTAGAGGAGCAGAATCTATAAATTATATGTGTGTGGTTATGCAAGGGAATTTACTCTGGCAAGCCTATGGCATCAGAGGCAAGAGAGCCCACAGTGGCCCTCTCACATGGGAGAGCTGGAGTCCAGTAATTGCCCAGCCAAGAAGACGGAAGCAGCAGAACCAGACAGATCAGGTTGCAGCCTGGAAAGGGTTGCATTGGAAGGCTGAAGAAGATGGACATCTGGAGACCACTGCTGAGAGCAACAAAGGATGCCAATGCTCAGGAAGCCTGCAGTTCTTCAAGGCAGATGTGTTTCCTTCTTACCTGTTGTTTTTTCCTACTGTATGATGCCACCCACAACTGGGGTGAGTCTTCACCCTCTGTTTGCTGACCTGCCTGTCAGTGACCCCCAGACACTCTAGACCTGTGCTTTACAAATCTGTTAGGTTTTTTAAAAATCTATCCAAGTTGACCTATTATGATTAAAGCTTGCAATATCCCTTTCACCGCCCAGGTGTTGACTACTACTTCCAGAACTACGGGATAATTCATTTCTGTTGTTTGTGCCATTTTGTTACAGCAGCCCTGACAAAGTAGTAGATCTCTCTGCAGTCTAATCACACTGCTTGTTTTAGCACTGAGAAATAATTACAGAGTTGGGGATGTAGCTCAGTGCCAGTGCACTTGCTTAGCATGCACAAGGCCCTAGGTTCTATCCCCAACACCATAAAAAAATTTTAAAATGGTGCAAGGCCATTTGCTGTTTTTCACAGTTTAGAGACAATCCATATGATTTCATTCATATGGAATCTCAAGGGATCTTGAAAAACTAAAAAAAAAAAAATTCTTGAAAAGAATAAAGTTGGATACCTCACGTTTCCTAATTTCAAAGCTTACTACAAAGCTAGTAGAATCTCAACAATGGTGCTGACACACAGAGCCCCAAAATAGACCCTTACACACGTTAGTGATTTTCCACAAGGGCACAAGACTCAATGGAGATGGGACAGTCTTCAGTAAAGAGTGATGGGAAATTACATGTCCACATGAAAAAGGATAGATTTGCACCTTTACCTTTACTATATACAAAAATTAACTCAAAATTGACCAAAGGCCTAAAACTATAAAACATCTAAAAGAACACATACGGAAACTCTATGACACTGGATTTGGCAGTGATTTCTTGGATATGATAACCAAAAGCCCAGGCAACAAGAACAAAAACAGATAAATTGAACTACATAAAAATAACTTTTGCCAGGCGTGGTGGCACACAGCCTGTAATCCCAGCACTTGGGAGGCTGAGGTAGGAGGATCGCTGTGAGTTCGAGACCAGCCTGAGCTACATAGTGAGTTCCAGGTCAGTCTCACTACATAGTGAGACCCTGTCTCAAAAAAAAATCCCCCCAAAATAAAATTAAATTAAAAATAAAAATAACTTTTGCCCAGGCATAGTGGACCACACATGCAATTACAGCACTTGGGAGGCTGAGGTGGGAAGATTGTGAGCTTGAGAATTCATTTTTTTTTTAAATAGAAAATAACAAGTGTTGGCAAGGATATGGGAAAATTGAAAGCTTTATGCATTGTTGTTGGGAATATAAAATGGTATAACTGTTATGAAAATGAATATGTCATTTCCCCCAAAAAAATAAAGATAAAACACTGTATCATTTAGCAATTCGTCCTCTGGACAGCATAGCCAAAACAACTGAAATCAAGATCTCAAAGAGATATGTGTACGTTCATGTTCATAGTGTCTTTTTCACAATAGCCAAGGTGAGAGCAACCCAAATGTCCATCAAGAAAAGGATAAGTAAAATGTAGTACATCTATACAGTGGAATATTATTGAGCCTTGAAAAAGGAAAGAAACTGCAAAGTGGGTGAAATTGAGCACATTACATTGAGTGAAATAAGTCAGTCACACACAAACCACATACAGTAGTTTATTCCATTTACATGTGACACTCAGAATAGCCAAGGTCACAGCGATAAAAAGAAGAATGGTGATTGTCAGCGGCTGGGAGGAGAAGGAAATGCAAGTGTTTATTGGGTGCAGAGTTTCATTTTATAAGGTAGAACAAGTTCTGGAGATGGGTGGCATAGTGTTCGTAGAACGATGTCGTGTACTTAATACTGAACTGTACATTTAAAAGTGGCTAAAATAGGGCCGGGGATTTAGCTCAGTGGTTCGGTGGCCTGACTCGCAAGTGCAATTACCCAAGTTCAATCCCCGGTACCAAAATAAAGTGGCTAAGAGAGTTAATTTTATGTTACATAGAAGTATTTTACCATAATTTTTTAAAACTAATTTCAGCTATAGAACACATGTCAGGAGATAGAGCAGAAGAAGGAAGACAGAGATGAAGAATAGATATACAGCACTGATTTTCTCATCTTATATAATGGAAAATCAACTGACACAATTGAAGTTAGGTAACACAAGCGTTGGAAGGATCACCATGAGTTTGAGTCTAGACTGGGCTACATAGTGAGTTCAAGACCAGCCTAGACTACATAGTGAAAACCTGTCTCAAAAAATTTTTTTAATTAAAAAAAAAAGGTAGCACAAGCAATAGAAGGTAACTATATTATTTGGTGTTGTAGCCATCACAGTGGTGCATGTACATAATCTCTGCTATGGGGAAGGCTGAGGCAGGAAGATCAAAGTTCAAGCCCACGTGGGCAGCTTAGCAAGATCTTGTCTCAAAATAAAATAAACAGGGCTGGGGATGTAGCTCAGTGGTAGAGTGCTTGCCTAGCATACATGAGGCTCTAGGTTCAATCCCCAGTTCCCCCCCTAAAAAAATCCCATTTCCAGTTGAGCATGGTAGTACATACCTGTAATCCCAGTACTTGGGAGGTTGAGGTGGAAAGGTCAGAGTTCTAGACCAGCCTGGGCTACCCAGTGAGCCCTATCAAAACAAAAGGGGTGGGAACAAAGGAAGTAAAAGACTTCTACATTGAAAACTCTAACACTCTCAAAAAAAGATTGAAGAGGATATCAGAAGATGCAAAGATATCTTTTGTTCTTGGGTAGGAAAATATAGTAAAAATGGCGATACTTCCAAAACAGCTATATAGATTCATTGCAATCTTTTGGAACCAGAAGAGACCTAGAATAGCAAAAGCAATTCTAGGCAACAAAGACAAGACAGGGGGTATCACAATCCCCAACCTGAAACTATATTACAAAGCCACTGTAACGAAAACAGGATGGCACTGGCAGAGAAACAGACCTGAGGACCAGTGGAATGGATTAGAAAATAAAGAAACAACTCCAGACATACTTAGTCATCTCATCTTGGACAAAGGAGTCAAACACCCTCACTGGAGGAAAGATAGCCCCTTTAATAAATGGTACTGGAAAAACTGGGTTTCAACTTGCCAAAGATTAAAACTAGACCCATATCTCTCACCATGCAGTAAACTAAAATCAAAATGGGTCAAAGGTCTGAATGTTAAAACAGAAACACTAAATCTGCTGGAAGATAGGTTAGGTAGAACTCTTGAAGACATTGGTTTAGGAAAAGACTTTATGAACAAATCCTCAGTAGCACAGGAACTAGCACAGAGAATCATCAACTGGGATCTCATCTTATTCAAAAGCTTCTGCACAGCAAGAGAAACCACCAACAGAGCTAAGAGACAACTCACAATGTGGGAAAAAATTTTCACCAGCAGTTCCTCAGACAGGGGACTATTATCTAGAATGTATAAAGAACTTAGAAAATCTGACGCCCAAATTTAAAGACCCAAACCAAAAATGGGCATCTGAAATGAACAGACATTTCTCAGATCAAGAAGTAGAAGCAGCAAATAAACATGAAAAAATGTTCAGCATCACTGGTCATTCAAAAGATGCAGATGAAAACAACACTGAGATTCCACCTCACTCCAGAAAGAATGGCTGCTATCAAGAAATCAACCAATAGGGGCTGGGGATTTAGCTCAGTGGTTGCAGCGCCTGCCTTTCAAGCACAAGGACCCAAGTTCACTCTCCAGTACCCCCCTAAAAAAAAAACAAAAACAAAAAACCAACCAATAGCAAAGACTGGGGCAGGGGCGGCTGTGGGGAAAAACTCCACTGTTGGTGGGGGTGCAGACTGATGCAACCATTGCGGAAATCAGTGTGCCGATTCCTCAAAAAACTAGGATTACAGGTTTCATTTGATCCAGCTATCCCCTTACTGGGTATCGTCCCAAAAGAATTAAAAACATCATAAGCTAGGGATTTAGCTCAGTGGTTCCACTGCCTGCCTTGCAAGCGCAAGGTCCCAAGTTCAATCCCCTGTACCTCCCCCGCTACAAAAAGCACCTAACTACAGTGATATATGTGCATCCATGTTTATAGCTGCACAGTTTGTAATAGCTAAAACTTGGAAACAGCCCAAATGTCCATTAACTGGAGACTGGATAAAGAAGATGTGGTGTTTTTTTTTTTTTAATGGAGTACTTCTCATCCATAAAAATGATAAACTAGAGACATTTATAGCTAAATAGATTGACCTTGAGACCATACTCTTAAGTGAAATAAATAGGACACACACCTGTAAATACTGAATTGTTTCTCTGGTGTGAAAAAATGAAAGTGTAAATGAGGACCAAAATGTAAAATTAATATTGTGAAATAGGAAGAAAAGATTCAAAGGGGAAGGGGAACTGGGAAGACAGGGTAGGGGAAAGGAAAGAAGGGAAAGAAAAAAATATGATGAAAAAAAGGAAAAAACAGAAGCAAAGCTTTTGTAAATAGGGAGGAGTGGAGGAGTGGAGGAGTGGAAGGGAGGGAAGGGGAATGGGAAAACACAATAACCAGGATCCATCACGTACAGGTACAAATTCCCGATGATGAACGCGATCATAATGTATACCTAAAATGTAGCAATAAACAATTTTTTTTAAATATTAAAATAAAAATGAAAGGGGGATGAGAAGAGGGAGGTGGAGGAAGGAAAGAAGAAAAAGGGTTGTAAAAGCAGCTGAAATTGGACTAAAAACATCATATTTTTTATTATCATGAAAATAAAATTTATAGGGGCCAGGGATTTGGCTCAGTGGTTCCGCCACTTCCTGTACAAGCGCAAGGTCCTGAGTTTGATCCCCGGTACCAAAAAAAAAAAAAAGAAAAAAGAAAAAAGGCTTGGGAAAATAAAATTTGTGTGGTAAAATAAATACCTAAAACTGGATGCACATATTAATGGTTCTTGACACAAAACAGACAAACCAACAAAAACAGGCAAAATTGTGTACTGGAAGTAATTTATAGCTAAGTTGGAATATATAACTTCAGAGGATATGGAAAACACAATATTTGCTAAGCTACAGTTTTTTAAAAAAGAGGTAAACTCAATAAAACATATACAGATATCTTTTTTTAAATATACATCATAATTGTGACATCCAATTTGAAAACTGTCATACTAGAAAGAAAGAAAAACGGAGTATACACACCAAGACTTTTTGGAGAATGTACTAGGAAAATGACAGGTAACAAAAATTTAGATTTCAGTGCCCTATTATGCCACAATCACAAAAAACAAAATGAAACCTTCTAGGACATAAGAAATAATTTCATTCACCTGTGGAACTATTAATTTCCTTGGTGATATTTTTTCAATGCTATGATGATTGCTGGAACAACTGAAGACTTTTCCACATTGCTTACATACAGAGGATTTTTCCCCAATGTTTGTTTGTTTTTTATTTTAATCTTTGACAATGGCTATGACTGATGAAAGCTTTCCCTCATTGCTTATATATATAATGTAGGGTCTCTTCACGGTGTGACTCCTTTTATGTTTATTAAATGAGTTGTATTTAGCGAAGACTTCCCCACATTGCTTACATACATAGGGTTTTTCTCCAGTGTGACTCTTTTTACATCTATAAAATGAAGTCTTACTAGTGAAGGCTTCCCCACACAGCCTGCATACATAGGGCTTCTTTACATTGTGACTCTTTTTATGTCTGTAAAATGAACTGTTATTACTGACGGCTTCCACACACTGCTTACATACATAGAGTTTCTCTCCAGTGTGACTTCTTTCATGTGCTTGACAATTACTGTGAGTGGTAAAAGCTTTCCCACGCTGTTTACATACATAGGGTTTTTCTCCAGTGTGAGTTCTTTCATGTTTTTTGACAATCATAGTGTCACCTGAAAGCTTTCCCACACTGTTTACATGTGAAGAGCTTCTCTCCAGTGCGAATTCATTCATGTACTTGACGAGAACTGGGACTGGCTCAAGCTTTCTCACAATGCTCACATATGTAGGGTTTCTCTCCAGTGTGAATTCATTCATGTGCATAACAAGAACTAGAAGTGGCAAAAGCTTTCCCACACTGCTTGCATACAAAAGGTTTCTCTTGAGTATGACTTCTTTTATGGATACCAAATGAACTGCTATACATGAAAACTTTCCACAATCCTTACATACTAAGGGTTTCTTTCTAGTGTGAGTTCTTCCAGTGAAAACACCATAATTTTTTTAAATGAAACAAGGAAGTGCAAGTTCAATTCCTCCTCACTTACAAGAAGTTAATTTTATCATCTAAAGTTGATATAACAAGAAGTACAGATAAAAAAGCATATGACTGGGAATGGCGGTGGTAAGAGAGCCTCCAGAATGTTCTTGGCCACCCATGGTGGGAGAAGAGAGCCATGTTTCTCAGCTGGGCTCTGGCTATCACAAGGTGCCCTGCCTGTCTTTGCCTGTTCTCTCTCCTATATTTCAGCATGGTGCCCTAGTGCCCGCTTCCCTTCCCACCAACTCAACAGTTCTCCAGACCTCCTGAAACTCACCTTCTCTAAGAACTCCCTTCAAGACTCCCTTCTGCTCCCTTGAACACCTCAGACCTAGACCTCGCCTCTCCTGGTCATCAGACTGATTGCATTTTACACTCACTAAGCTGCTCTTAAAACTAAGGCTGAGTGTCAGTGAGTGCAAGTTGCTTGGCACCTCTGCCTTGCAATCCTTTATGACTAAGTTGTAAGAGCCTTGTAAGGTAGTCGTAGAAATGTTAACTGTCCAGTTTTGTGGAAAAACAATTTAAAAATAGCAGATCTATAATGACTACAGAGTTCTTTGGGTGGTTGGGTTACAAATTAACCTTTTTTGTACTATTCTCATTACTTTCTCAAATTTCCTATGGTGTTACTCTTTTATACTTTGATTAAATTTTACACTTTCATTTTATAGCTCCTCAAAAACAAAATAAAAACAAAAATTTAGCATAGAGTGACCTCAAAAATGGCTAATTCAATCTCTATCTCTGAATGCAGGTATATTTTTTACTTTGGGGTGTCAAAGACACTTTATTGTACCCAGTGAAAGCTGGACACACTTTCCCATTAACACTTGTGCACACAGCCACACACACACACACACACACACATTTTGCACGTGATTATTTTAGGGTAAAAAGATGAAAGAATGAATGAATGGATGGATGAATAAATCTACAAAACTAAAACAACAGCATTCCTTCAGGCACCCCCAAAGTCCCTTTACATCATGAGGCAGCAGAAGGCAAGGCCAAGGAATACCAGTGGGAACAATGCCACAGCCAAGGTCCACAATGGAATCCCTCCTGCCTTGGTCCTCAGAGAGCTCTGGCAGCCAACAAGCTCCAGAGAGAACCCAGACACACCCTGAGCTCACTCGCTCTCAAAATGCTACTTCCCCTGAGCCAGATCCAAGGAATAGCTGGGACAAATCAGGACTAGTATCGGGCTCAAATTAGCTGTGAGTTTGGGAGGCATTTAGAGGAAGGAGTAGGATGGGGTGAAGAGGATGGGGAAGGGGGTCATTTCCAAAGAAAAACTTCCTAGAGAATTAGAATTCCTATCTGGTGCCAAGAACAAACTGGGAATTCCCAGAATATTTCCTTTTGTTTTTTCCTCTTTAGCATCCATGCACCTGACACAAGCTGCCAAGATTCTGCTTTTAAGTGTCATGCAAATCGCCTTCCTACCCCTGCCTCCCTGGAGGACCTGACGGAGAAACCACACAGTGAGCAGAGAAAGAGCAGAGTGGAGGCCGCCCTGGCTCAGAGCAGTCAGACCGCAGTGTGTCGCGGAGCTGGGCACTGGGCTAGGGTTCCGGGGTCTCCCAGTACAGACTTGGGGAGGGGAAGGTCCGCGAACTCCCGGACCCCTCGGCTGCCGTCGCCCGCTACTGGAATTCCAGAGGAGTGTTCAAATCGGCCTGTCTGCTTCCGCGAATTACTCCTGACAGGTATTAACTCAAGGCCACACCACTCAGCAGGGAAGCTAGTGGTATAGTAGAGGTCTGGGCCTCATTTTAAGATTTGTCTCTAGACTTCATCCTGTCCTGAAAATTGCGGGTTGTCTTTGAAATGACAGGAGGAAGGAATCGGTATGTGACAAATACTGTGTGTCCTCTCGCCAAACAATCTGCAGTAATAGTAGTGATTGCTGCTGTTATGTTTGTTACACCTCACATTTCTAAGCTTCACAGTCCTATGACAGCCCTATGAGCTAGATACTATTGTGTCCGTTTTGTAGATGCAGAAACTGGTTAAAATGTGCCCAAAGCCACACTGGAAGGATTGAGTCTGGATTTGCCCTGGGAAGGGGCTTCGGATCACCTCTCCAAGTTACCTCCCTAATAGGAGAGATGACAAGGAAAGTAGAAAATCCCAATCTGGTATACTTGGGAATCCTCCTACAGGTTTCCTGATCACTCTCCGAGGTTTCTTGAACCAGACTTTGGGACCCACGCAGACCCAAGGGTCACAAGTAGCTCTTTTAGGACAGCTAAGTCCAGAGATCCAAGGTTCTCTTACCCAGAGGCCCTTGGGGCAGGCTCCCCGGTTGCTAGAGGTCTTGCTTCCTCCCATGACATCTACACCTGCACCTGGTAGACCCTGGGCACCCAGAAAATGGGCTCCATGCCCAGCTGCTGACTGGCTGAGTCACAATACTGGGATGCAGCCCCAAACAGACTTCCCAGGCTCCCTATTCCCAGGGCCAGCTCAGGCCTGGAGGTTCCTGTGGGGACAGTTCCAGACCCTATGCTCAGGCAGGAGCAAGGTACCAAATAGACACACTGACCATCCTTCCGTATTCATGGTTAAAAAAAAAAAAATGCCCCCCTGGCCCTCAGTCTCACACACATTCAGCCCTGAGAGCTCCTTGTTTCCTGTGGGCCACAATGGCTTTCCTTATCTGACCAAGAACAAAGCCTTTTTAAGTCTTAGCCTGTACAATCCTCGCCAGCTATTTCCAGGCACTTGTAAAAATCCCTTTCATTCACGTGGGCTCCCTTTCTGCTCTGACAATGTTGTAAGGCTTTTCAGCAGCCACTCTCTCCCCTCCCCTGTGGCTTGGACTTGTGCCCTCAGACCCCTGTTGCTCTCTCGGCTTTGCTTCTCCCCTCTCTGCTCTTTCCTTTCATGGTGAAGATTGATCTCTGCCCAGCAGGCTGTGTGAAGTTTCCTGGCACTCGGCTTTCATCTCCAGCCTGCCTCTTCTGAGGGTTTAATAGTAGTGCTCTGCGGGAGGACCCAGACCCTCCTTGCTCTCCAGCCCAGGAATGCTCTTTTATTACACATTAGGCCTACCCAATTCCGATAAATATCAGCCCACCAGTTTGTTTACTTGTTTGGTGACTTTACTACCTGCCATGACTTATAGGTAGTGTTTTCCCCAAAGGTTCGTGTGCTGAAAGCTTGGTTCCCAGTATAATGGTACTGAGGTGATGGGGCCCTTAGAAACTGGGAGTGGGACTGTAAGAGGATTAATGCTTTTGTGAAGGGAGTGATATAACACTTGAGCATGGTTTTTGATTTTTGGGGGGGACACTGAGGATGTAACCCAGGGCCTTGCTCATGCTAGATAAGAACTCTGCCACTGTGCTCCATCATCAGTCTTTTTATTTTTATTTTTTAGTGTGTTCTGGGTGGATTTTGGGGGGGTTGTTTTTTTGTTTTTGTACCAGGGATCGAACTCTGGTCTTTGTGCTTAAAATGCAGGCTGCGGCACCATAGAGCTAAATCCCCGCCCTTTTAATGTGTTCTTAAGGGCCTGGACTAGTTGCCACTAGGAAGATTGTTATAAAAAGAAGTTTGTTTCCTTGGCCCTCTGTCTCTCTCTCTCTCTCTCTCTCGCTTCCTTGCCACATACCTGCTTCTCCACCATGCTGAGACAAGCCAGAGAACCTGCTGTGGTTTGGGTCTGGAGTGTGGCCCAAGAGTTCATGTGTTGAAGACTGGTCTCCAGCCCATAAACTTACTAGAAGACTATAGAACCTTTAAGAGGTGAAGCCCAGTGAAAGGAAGTTAGGTCATTGGGGGTGTGTCTTTGAAGGGTATTATGGGAGTTCAGCCTCTCTTTCTTTCTTTTCAGTCTTGGCCACCATGAGGCAAGCAGTTTCCTCCACCACTCACTCTTGCCATGATGTACTGTGCCACCACCACCCCCAAGCAATAGGGTCCAGTGACCATGGACTAACACCTCTGAGACTGTGAGCCAAAATAAATCTTTTCCTTTAAATTGATCATCTCAGATATTTTGTCACAGTAACAAAAAGCTGACAAACACAGGGCCCTCACCAGACACTGGCACCATGCTGTTTGGACTATCCAGACACCAGGAATGTGAGCCCAATAAACCTTTTATTTATAATTTACCAATCTGTGGTATTGTCCCTCTTTAGCACTGTAGTGTCAACTCCATGAGAACAGCCCTCCTCTGCCCCTGTCATGTCCCGTATTATATTCTTTGTCTGTGGGACAGTGCCAAGCACACAATAGTAGCTCAGTAAATATCTGCAGAATGTGTTAAATCATCATTTGTGAGGTTATCACTAGAGCCTACCTCAAGGTTATTGGGAAGGATAATTGAGACAACACATGTAAAAGATCTCATTTATGTCCTGCAGGGCGTGAGTTGTCAGCAAACATTAGCTACAACCATCAATATTCACTCTACAAACTCAGTGTACACACACACACACACACACACAAAAAGATAAGAAGGACAGAAGCCCAGCACATGAGGCAGCATGACAAGCCACTATGAAGAGGCAGGAATGAGAGGTTCTTTAGTCGCTGGGATCAGAGCAGCTATCCCCATCTGGGGGAACTGGAAAGGGCCAAGCTAGGTCTTGACAGATGGCCAGAGCTGGTCACCTGAGCAGCAGGAAAGGGCAATTCAGGCCTGTGAGCAGGGCTGAGGTCAAGCCTGGGGCTGATATTGCAGTAAGACTAAGTACATCATACTAAACTAAAATAGAAGAAGATTCCACACAGACTATTCCAGACTCTTCCTCAAAATACCCCTAAATAGATTTTCCTTTTCCTAGGCTAATCACTAGGTGCCATACAATTTCCTCTTGTCAAAATCATAACGGGACGTTCACAAGGGAATAGCCATTTTTTCCAAGTCTGTTCTCTAAGTGCTTTTTCAACTACTCTAAGATATATATTGACATGGTGGAACTTACAAACTTAAGCCAGATGTGGTGGCACATTCCTATAACTCCAGCACCCTAGGAGGCTGAGGCAGGGGGGTTATAAATTCAAGCCCAGAGTGGGCCATTTAGAAACTTAGCCAACACCCTACCTCAAATTTTTAAAAATTTAAAAGTTGAGGAATGGGGCTGGGGATGTAGCAAAGGTCCTGGATTCAATCCCCAGGACCATAAAAAAATAATAAAAAGTGTGGGCCTAGAGCAAGCTGACTGAAGCCCACAATCATAGCAGTTAGGACCAGGTCATAAGTCTTGTGGGTTTTAAATTTGCCAAACCTTCTCTCTGTCTTTCAAGCTAACAATAGCTTCTTGAGACAAAGTCTCGATAATTCATACATTCAACAAAGAGGTAAGATCCTACTTTGTGCTAGGCACTGCTCTGGTCTTTAGAGTTAAAACAATGAACAATACAGCCAGAAGTCCATGTCTCTGTAGCTTGATCTTAGAGGTGGGTAATTTTCCACTTGCTACTGAAATAGGTATATGTGAGGTTTTTGCTGCTACAAAATCTTAGATTTCCTATAAAGGGATTTTAACATATTAAAATTCAAGCAAAAGTGGGATGTGTGACTCAGAAGCCCAGCACTTGCCTACCATGTGTGAGGCCCTTTGTTCGAGCCCCAGGACTGCCCTACACATGAACTCAAGGTGAAATGTATCTGGGGTAAGAGAAATTATGAAAACCCATGCAGAAAATGATCAGATAAATCTTTTCATCTATCCATTCTTCCATTTCTGGTTCCCATACTCTTGGTTCTATCCAAGACGAATGTCTTCTTGTTCCTCACCAGCATCACTCAGTGAAGTGCTGACAGACCCGCCGTCTTAGGGATGAGTGCAGGAGCAAGTACCAAAGAACTCAGCAACAAAGGCTTAAGTGATATGGACATGAGGTGTTTTTGGTTTTGGGGGGTTTGTTGTGTTTTTTTGTTGTTGTTGTTTCTGTTTTGTTTTATATATGTGGGCGTGTTTTAGAAGTGGCCTCTGTGTCTGTTTTGTCTAGCAGCTCAAGTCTGCCATTGTGTCTCTTTCTACTTTTCTACTCCTCCATTCAGTGTGTTGACTATTCTTCCATGAGCCTGCAGCATCATTTCCCAAGATCACTGCAGTAGCTCTGCACACTGCTTCCATGTTCAAGAAAGGGGAGATAAAGGTAGCATTGCAAATTGTCTTCTATATAAAGAAGAAAATTTTCCTAGAAGCCCCAAATAGATCTCCTCTTCTTTTTACCATTTCCATTTGGGTCATATGACTGCATTTCCTAGCACAAGGGAAATAGGGGGATTCTGGATTTGGATTTCCAGCTTCCACAATGGAGGCAGTGAAAGAAAGGAAGGGATCAGCGATGCACTGGGTAGGCAAACAATATTTTCCAGGAAAGCTTTCACAGAGAAATCACAAGACCTCAAGCAAAAAGTTGCTCAGGCCATTTTAGGCTGGCAAATACAAAAAATACTGAAAAACCATGGCCCATTTCAGGCTGAATCCACACTCATAGTGAGTTGGACCAAAGTGAGGCCAGTTTGGAAAAACCCGAGGCTGGAAAGCCCCCCACTGGTGGAAAGCCTCTATGCTCAGTTGCGTGCCTGCAGGCTCTGCCAGAAATTCAGTACTCAGAGCCCAGAGGAAAGGTTACACGGAGGAATAAGGTGGAACTGGAAGGTACTGAGTTAATAATGTTACGATTTAAATCTAGAGGAGGCGTAATTTCTACCTTATGTTGATTACATAAGACCATCAACCAAGGACACAGTTTTGTTGGGAATAAGGACAGCGCTAAGAGGTAAAGTTCACTTTCCCATAAACTCTGTCCTTTTCCCTAAACAGCTGAATTGTATCCCTTGCTCAAGTTACATAAACACTTGCTACCACCATTATTATGAGTCAAAAACTCTCATTTATGCCAGCTCATGGGGCTTTGGACTCCCACACGTAGGAAGTTGGAAAGTGACAATCCAGTCAAAACAAAAGTTTGGCATAACACAAGAAAGAGGAAAAAGAAAAACCCCAAACAAAGTTTTGTGTGTCTCTGCACATGTGTTTGTGAGAAAACATACCCACATATAATGTTAGAAGGCCACACTGGCCTGATTACATCCTAAACTCAATCCTGTCCTTTGTAGCTCTGACCACATAGATACTTTAATTCAACAAATGATTTTTGGTTTCCACAAGGCCTGCCTTTCATTTGAACAAGTTAAACCAAACTGTTCTGTAAAGAGAATATAATTCATCATCATGCTGCTTTGTTGTGTAGAAACAATGTTAGTAAAAGGAGCCCTGGCCTCTGCAGGCCATGGATCTATCCATCTGTTCCCCCACCTACTCACCTACCTATTCACCTGTCTTTGTATCTGTCCTCCTACCCACCCAGCCATTCATCCACCCACCTCCCCATCCATCCATCCATCCATCTATGAATCCACCTATCCACTACCAAGCCATCCATCCAACCAACAAACATCCATTCCTTTTCTTGAGGCTTTTGCCATTCTCTTTTCCCTTATAAAGTAGTAAAGCACTTTCACCTGCTTGGCCTTCACTTTTTACATAGAGTACTTTTCTGCTATTGACCCTTAAAGTCCAGGTTCAATTCTTTTTGGAAGGCCCTCCATGGACCTCCACTGAGAGACCAGTGTTATTTCCTGCTGCAATTCTTATAGAACTTATTTTTATATCCCTCTTTTATGATATAATAAATTGCTGCCTTCATCTCTTCAGTGCTGTATCACTCTTGTTTTGTATGCTTGAAATATTCTGTGTTATTTCTTATCTCTACAAGTAAATGGTCAACTCTGTGAAAAAGAGAGACTATGGTTTTCCTTCTTGGCAACCTCTCTCCACAGTTGGTGTCTTTTCTAATGCTATGCAAATTACAGTCACTCAACAACAGTATATACTTTTTTTTTTAAGAGGGGAAGAGATTTATTAGGCTCATAGTTCATAGAGGTTTCAGTCCATAACCAGCTGGCTCCAAGGCGAACAAGCGAACAAGCATCACAGAATAAAAACAACATGGCACACATAAGGCAGCAAGGGTAACAAGAGCTATACATTTCTTGATTAGATGCACAGTGTCTTCATCTGTGAAGTGGGGAAGATATTGGTGGTAAAGGAATGTTCTAGTAATTGAGAAAGTATATTAAATGTTCATAGACTACAAAAACCTAAAGATGTTAACAATAATACTGTTATTTTAATAAAAATAAATAACAGTAGACCTATACTGTGTATAATATGAACAAACACAGCTATAATAAATAAACATCTCATTAGTGCTAACTGAATCATTGGATTCTGTACAAAGTGCTAGAACTACCAAGGTGGATGGAACAAAATCACTACCTATAAGGAGCTCATGTTTCATCAAAGAGGCAGGAGCGTTAGTGCCTGTGATTATATATGAGGCTGAAGAAAAGCTCCTAAGCACAGACACAAAGTGCTCAGAGACACTTAAGAGATTCTTTAATTCTGCCTAGAGGAATAAGAGAAGAATTCACAGAAAGACTGTCACTTGAGCTGGACTTGAAAGAGGAATCGAAGCAGAGTACAGTATTTGGAGGAAGAGGAAAAGAACAATCTACCAAAGAAACAATATAGAAGCACAGAGTGCATGTGGAGCAGATGAAGAAAGAGTGTCTGATGACAATCTGAAGCACCAAGGGGCAGGAGTGGAGAGCAGATCCCAAGAACTAAGGCCTGGCTCAGGAACTCAGGTGTCAGGGGCTTGGTAAACCGCATTAAGGAATGTCCTCTTGATTCCAATGACAGTGAAAAAGCCACAGAGGAGGAAAATGATTAGATTTGTATTTCGGCTAAATGACTATCATGGCGCTGCTTCCACTGCAAATAACAGAAACCCAATTAAAACTGGCTTTAAGCAATAAGGACATGCATTTTCTCATGTAGCTGCAATTTGCAGGGAGGCAGGCTGCAGATACAACATAACCAATTTCTCTAAAATTCCTGCTTGTTCCATGTCTCTGCTCTGCAAACATTTTTTCAGCTTTATTTTGGGGTAGCTGCAAAATGATGGTACCAGTAATAAATCCAGGCACAACCAAACCCTGAAGCTAGCTGACCCCCGGCCATCACTTTCTCCCCACCCCCACTATGTCTCCTTGGGTTACATGGCCTGGTGATAAGACAGAGTGTTTTCTAATGGTTAGGCTCAAAATGGAGATTGCAGTCAGGGAGAAAAATTGAGAAGACACTGCAGGTTTCTGGCATAAAGTAATAATACCTGGAATAATACCAGAGATGTGGCTCTAGGCATGAAAGAGGGGGATAAACTCAAGACACGTCTTGCATGTGGAAAAAAAAAATGGCAACACATGGTATGTGGAAGAGAAGACAGAAGTTGAAAATGCTACAAGCTTCCGATCTTGGGTGACAGAGTAGTTAAGAGTCCTCTGGCTAGACAAGTGCCTTGTGGGTCACCTGGCATACCTCCCAAACACTACCTCCACAAAGATTGGGAGCCTGAGAAAGAGGATTCACCTGATGTCTCTCTTTCTCCCCAAAAGTCCATATAAAACAGGGACTTTGGTGTCATGCCACCTACTTCCCATCACTTATGAGTTGAAAACCTTGGGTAAATTTCTACTTCCTCATTTGAAAAATAGGTATAATAATCCCTAACTCATACATTGTTATATCTGGGGATAAGCAAAGTGCCTGACATAGAAGAGACATCATGGAATGATAAGGAATGATTCCAGGGTTCTAGCTATAGTTCAGCCACCTACTCATTATATGATCTCAATCCAACTACTGTACTTCAACCCACTGAAACTTATTATACATATCTGTCAAATGGGAAAAATCTTACTCATGGGATTTCTGAGTAAATTGGATTAGATATATATGTCAAGTGCTAATGTGGAACATGAATGGTTTTAGGCTGTCTAAACAAGAGAGATAAAGCTCTCCTCAAGAGAAGTAGAAACCAGGATACGCCTCTTCCCTCCCTGGAAGCTGAGGCATGGCCAGGTGATGTAGGCTCAGTCAATCCGATGGACATACTCCTAGACTTTGAGTGAGAGTGAGAAGAATTGAAACAAGGAAAGAGGAGCAGGCTGGGAGGTTAGGGGATCATAGTAATGGGCAGTTTCAGGATCCAGAATGACTGTGTCCAGGCCACAGGGCTTGGCAGTCTACTCTTTGGTCTCTGGATTTCACGGTGATCCAGTTCTGAGGCATGATCTTTGCTTCTCTTTAACTGAAAGGTGCCATTTTGTTCCTGCTTCTTTGCTTCATCTGGTTATCTGAGATTTTTTTAGAAATCTATGAACTACCCAATAGCCCTTAAATTAGGGTTATTTTCCTACTTTAGTTAGCTTTGGTGATTTTCTGTGCTTATAACTTGTAATCTTAACGATAGAAGTACCCAGCTCAATGCTTGGCACATAGTAGGAATTTTTTATTGGTTTCTTTTCCCTGTTGGTTCCCTATTCTCAGCTTCTTCTCTCCCATCCGAGTTTTAGTCTTACTACACTGTGCTATGATTAGAGGAAGGAAAACCTCAACTTTGTAAAGAAACATGGAATCACTTCATTCCATGATCATTTGCTTGCTGTTTCCCACAAAAGATAATAATAAACCTGGGAAGAGATAGTGAGCCCTGAGGTAATTTTCTTAAATTTTTAAAGTTTTGAGGACCAACATAACTTCTTTACCTAATCCCAAAACATGAGGTTCAGAAGGGATCTGGGAATATAATATTTAGAAGTGAAATTTGGGGACACAAAGAAACAGAATGACTCATTTACATGATTATGGTCTTTGGATCTCATAAACACAGAACTCTGATAGGCCTAATTAACCACTGGAAAAGAGTACAGTGTATACATGGGTTCATGAAAGGTTTGTTTAATTCATGGACAGTGGAACCAAATCAATGGTAAAGAGGACACTGGAGAGTGCTGGCTTTGGCAGCACATATGCTAAAATAGGAAAGAAGACGCTGGAGTCCTTAATAATCCTGAATGGACATTGCCACTGGCTTCTGCTAAACACTCTGAGTATGACTCAGAGATAAGAATATTGGTTGATTGGGTTACTAATGAACCACAGAGCTTGTTTAACCCACAGGCTCCCTCCCACCAATCCAATCTAGGGATCTCCCTGAAGTCACTGAAGCAGATAGTTACGAAGCATTGGCCATTTACCCTCTGCTTAAATTCCTTCAGTGATAAATGGTCCAGTAAAATGATGTAATGATGTGTTAGCATTTGTTGCTTCTGCCCTCAGAATCATATACTCACTCTGCTTTTGGAAGCTTCCTCACCCTCTTCCATATCATGTGTCTTAGTTAACTTTTCTCATTGCTGAAACAGAATACCCAACACCCAAAGTTAAAGGAGGAAAAGGTTTATTTAGCTCACAGTTTGCAGAGGTTTCAGTCCATAATCAGCTGGCTCCAAGGCAAAATGGCAGGGCAGACAGGCCCCAGTTCACAGCAGACTCAAGGTAGCAAAACAACAAAGGGCCTTAGCGGCTTCTTTCTGCCCCTTTCATACTCTATCTAGACTACCCGGGTTAGGGGAGTGCCAAACCAATCAGTGGACTGAGTTAGTAATTACACAGCCTTAATTGCAACATTGCACCACAGTCACACACTCGAGGTCCACCTCTGACAAAGACTGCATGAGGCTCTGGGGGAACATCCAGAGAGAAGCCATAAGAGCACACAATCTTAAGGGACTGTTAATGGTGTTGTCCTGCCTTCCCTTGGCCAAGCCAGGGATTCATCTGACTCTCAGGACATGAACTTATCTCTATCAGAAGCCCCAAATCTTCTGATAATTGTCTTTCCTACATATGTTAAATGCGGTTTGTTGTTTCTACCAAAAAAAGAGAAAAACTGCATCTGATTTAACTCATAATGGCAAGAGTAGCAACGCCTTGTTGTTAGTAAGTTCTTCCCGTATCAAATTGAACTCTTCCCCCATGACATTCTCACCACTTTATCAAGGGGCTGTTTTCTTTTTTATTTGTTTGTTTTGGTACCAGGATCAAACTCAGGATCTTGGGCTTTCGAGGCAGGCACAGTACCACTGAGCTAAATCCCCAGCCCCATGGGGCTGTTTTCTGGAGCAACAGTGTAGTCAACATTCTCTATCTGACAGCCTTTCAGACATTGGAACACAACACATTTCCCTCTACTTTCCTCTTTTTTTTTTTGTTTTAATAAATAGCCACAATTTCTCCATAGTAATTTACAGAACATTGGTCTTGGTCACTTTCCTCCTCGCTGGAACAAAATACGCCCACAATGTAAAAGAGAGGTTTATTTTGGCTCACATTTTCATCCCGATCAGCCAGCGTGAAGGCAGGAAAGCAAGCTGGGAGGGTGTAGCAGAAGAAAACTGCTTGTGTCATGGCAGCCAGGACTGAGTGAGAAGGGCAAAGGTGACCCTCCAAGTCACCCTTCCGGGGACCCTCCTCTTCCAAACAGACCCCACTTCCCAAGGGCAAGCCAGCTATGACACCCCATAATCCCATCACCTTCCAAACACCTCAGGACTTGGGAGCCATTTTAGACCTAAATCATAGAAACAACTGATTTCCAGATCCATCAACATCTTGGTGGCCCTTCTCTGGAACTTTAAAATTTAGGGACAGGGCTGGGGATTTAGCTCAGTGGTGCCACCACCCGCCTTGCAAGTGCGAGGACCCAAGTTCAATCTCCGGTACCAAAACAAAACAAACAAACAATAAAACCTAGGGACATAGGAAGAGTATAAAGGGGTTATTATTTGTCCTAGTCTCCTAAATGGTCACTACTTTAGCATCAACATTATACATTTGGATTATATATCAACTAAAAGTAACTTTTAAAAACCCATTGCTTCATCATATAAGCAGCACAGTCTTCGCAGAAAATTTAAAAATACAAATAAAAGATAAGAAACTATTACAACCCACCCCCAGTGATAATGACTATGAATATATTATTGTAAAATCTTCCAGACTATTTCCTATACTTATTTTTTAAATTAAGTTTATTGGTACATTTTAGGTATGCCTGATGATCGCATTCATCATAGGGAATTTATACTTGTATATGATATATCTTAATTCTTTCCCATTCCCCTCCCCTCCCTCAACCCCTCTTCCCCTCCTTATTTACAAAGCTTTGTTTCCATTCCTATGCTTATCATCATGTCTTTTCTATTGGTAGTATAATCTTCCAATGTATGCTATATATTTTATTAGTACTTTCTGGTTTTGTGGGTTTTTTGCATGTTGCATTTTGTTTTCAGTATCATAATGTTTGGATAACCATTCTATATACTTACCTTTATAAATTCATCTAATAATTTCTTAACAACAGATGGAATTTCTGGGTCAAAGTATTTTCATCTCATGGGGCTTTTAATTATATATCACCAAGTTACCCCCCGGAAACCAATTTATGCTCCCATCATCAGATTATGAAATGTACAACTCCTAGAACTTTCACATGAAATCTTGCCACCCTACAGTAGCAATAGATTTTAAGCTAAATAGTCTACTTTAATTTTACTTACTTTTAAGGTCCTCATTTCCACCTATTGATATTTTTACATTGTGATTCAGTTCGAGTGTGGAATTACTCATCCATTCTGGTTTTTATGTCATCCGTACAACTGACCAGTGACCTTGCTAAATTTTCATGCATGTTACAGAAAACACTGTTGGATAGACTAGAGCTAAGAACTGGGCCCCATAGCAATCTACTAGGTAGGTCTTTTTTTTTTTTTTTTTTTTTTGAGACAGTGTCTCAATATGTAGTTGAGACTTATCTGGAACTCACTATGTAGCCCAGGCTGGTCTCGACCTCACAGCGATCCTCCTGCCTCAGCCTCACAAGTGCTGGGATTACAGGGGTGTGCCACCACCCCCAGCTACAACTAGGTACGTCTCCTGCCTGAGAAACAATCACCAGCAAACCCACCAAACAGTTCTGGTGGCAGCTTATATCGCCACTGGACCTTCTTAAGGACCCCACAATTTTCCCACACCTCCAATTAATGACCTAACAGCCGGCAGCATTGGATCTGGCTTCTGTTACAGTCAGCATCTGCTTAGGTTCATTATTCCCTAAGGTGTGTTGATTGTTGAATATGGCTAACATCATCCTCACATTCATGTTGCAATACTCAGATGAGATAGGTGTTAATAGTTCACTATATATCTCAATACATCTGAAGTCCATTTCCCACTTCCTTCCACCCTCAAAAGAAGCAAATGCCATTTCTTGTACATTGTGCTTCTCATACACCTAAATATATCCATAAATAATATACATCA
This sequence comes from Fukomys damarensis, assembly GCF_012274545.1. Lineage (NCBI taxonomy): Eukaryota > Metazoa > Chordata > Mammalia > Rodentia > Bathyergidae > Fukomys > Fukomys damarensis. Next base: position 7,618,764 of record NW_022900925.1, read on the forward strand.
CTGATTTCTGCATTTGAACATTGTGCGTAAGTACTATTACATGCGTGCATGTATCCCTCTCAAGACTTTTTCAATATTGCTTTCAATATATATATATATATGAATATATATAAGGATTTAAATAGCTTGAATTCATTCATTTTAAGACTTGTCCATTTTTTAAAATCTCTTTCTGAAAGAAAAGACTATTTCCACAGAGAGCATTGCAGTGAATTTCCTCAAGTACAGTTCCTTCTGTACATATCCAAGAGTTCCTAGAAGGTAGATGGCATAGAATTACTGGGTCAGAGTCCGAACAACTTCAACTTTATGTTATCCCAGTTGCTCTGCGAGACAGTCCGCCATGAGTCCCAGTGTAAACAGCTACATGGGTGAACTTGGAATGGAATACAATTGACTCGCAGCCTCAGCTGACATCTTGGGTGCGGCCTCATAAGAGACCCTAGAACTGCCCACAAAAACACTCCCGAATTCTTTACCCACTGTGAAAAACTAAATCCTTTGAGCTGCTAAATATTGAGGTAATTTTTATGCAGCTACAAATAAATGAAACAACATTATCGAGCATTTTTCTATTGGATTATTGTCTTTCTTATTAATTTACAGAATTTCTTAAATAGTCTAGGCACTAATGTCTTTTAGTTATATAGGAATCACAAATATCTTCTCCCAATGTTGGCTTATCTTTTCATTTCATTCGTGGTGCAATTTGATATAATAAAGATTTAAAATTTAATATAATCAAATTTACCTGTGTTTTTCCTATATAGTTTAAGCTCTTTGCATTGGATTTATAAAATCTTTCATTATTACCTTTGGCATAAAAAAAAAGTCTTCTTATCTGGGCATGGTGGCTCATGCCTGTGATCTCAGCACTCAGGAGGCTGAGGCAGGAGGATTGCCTTGAGTTTGAGGCCAGTTGGGCTACATAGTGAGTTCAAGAACAACTTGAACTACATAGCAAGATCCTGTCTTAAAAACCAATTTGTTTGTTTTTGTTTTTTTTTGGTTTTTTGAAACAGGATCTGACTATGTAGTTGAGACTGCCTTGGAACTCACTATGTAGCCCAGGCTGGTCTTGAACTCACAGCGATCCTCCTGTCTCAGCCTCCCGAGTGCTGGGATTACAGGTGTGCACCACCATGCCCAGCCAAAAACCAATTTTAAAAAAGACTCTTCTTTGTTTTCCCTCATATATTTTAAAATGTAACCTTGTGTTTTTAATCCTTTAAGCAGTCTAGAAATAATTGAATTGACTTGGGTAAATCCTCTCTCATAACACTTTTTATCATTTACTTTTCATTTTTTTGTTTTGTTTTGGTTTCGGTTTTCTTGAGACAGGATCTCACTATGTAGTTGAGACTGACCTGGAACTCACTATGTAACCCAGGCTGGTCTTGAACTCACAGCAATCCTCCTGCCTCAGCCTCCTAAGTGCTGGGATTACAGGAGTGCACCACCATGCCCAGTTTATCATTTACTTTCTAAATAATTTCATGGGCATTGTTCAGTTTGAAGATTTGTCCTCACTGGCTGGTGCCGTTGTCATCATATTCTGACATGTGGCAATCTCTTCTTGCTTCTTTTTTTTTTTCTGCAGTCTTTTTCTTAATTCATTGCATTAGTACATTTAATGCATACAATATAACATAATGACATTCATTGTTGGAAATTTGTACCTTTACATAATCAACCTTGGTTCTTATTTTCCCCATCCCCCTGCCATCCCTTCAACCCCTCCCTCTCTATCTACAAAGACTCTGTTTCCATTATTAGGCTGAAGCTCCTGGATAGACAACTACATTTTGAGGACAAGAACCTCTTGGTGGTGACCACTATGGTTGATGAGGTCAGAGTCCCAGGACAGCAGAGACACCCTGTGTCTGCAAGAAAGATGAGCTAGTCTTAGATGAGTAGGATTTGGGTCTCACTCCTGGCTGAGAAGCTGTTGCCATCAGCCCTCCAGCCCTCCAGGCAATTTTTTGAGCTACCCTATATCTTCAGATTCATTTGCTGCTTAAATCAATGGATTTAGTTTCTGTTGCTTGCAGCTAAGAAAGCTGGTTTATCTAGGACCCATTTTGCTGTGCTTGAAGACTTCATTTGAGGCCCAAACTATTCTCTTTTTTTCTTTTTCTTTTTCTTTTTTCTTTTCTTTTTTTTTTTTTTTTTTTTTTT
>NW_022900925.1:7621005-7649106 GCF_012274545.1 Fukomys damarensis
CTCTATTTTTTTTTTTTTTTTTTTTTTTTTTTTTTTTTTTTTTTTTTTTTTTTTTTTTTTTTTTTGTACCAGGGATTGAACTCAGGGTCCTGCACTTGTGAGGCAGGGAGCCAAACCACTGAGCTAAATCCCCGACCCAGGACCCAAACTATTCTTAACTTCATCTTCCTAATGTTACTCTTTCAGATTTGCGCTGTTGTTTTGTCTCCTTGGGATTTATGCCACTTAATTCATCCTTAGTACATATCTGTTAAAATATATATATTGCTTTTCCATATTCCAATAATACATGCTTACCATAAATATATCTAGAAAATACAGAGAAATGCAAAGAAGCAAATTTAAAATCATCTTTAATACCGCCACCAGAGGCAACCACAATGAATGCTGTGTTACATGGCTTTTGGTTTCTACACTTATATACACTTCCTGCACTTTGGGGACCATACTGTACATACTGTTTTATAACTCTCCTTTTTTATTCATTCCAACAATACAAGTAAACATTTCCTCTGTCAGAAAGCATCCCACAATATGGTTTGCAATCGGGACATGACTTCTAGCATATGTTGTACTGTAATTTATTGAATTTAACTCTGATATTTGACATGCAGGTTGACTCAAATTGTTTACTATTATAAATAACACTGCCACAGACTGACTCAAAATGGCACATTCTGAATTGGTTAGCAATTTTCCCTAGAGTCTTTCTCAATTCTCAGAAAAATCCCTAAATCAACATGTATTTCTTGTACCATGCCCTATTCTAGTTGCTGAGGATAAAAAAAAAAAATAGATAAAGTTCCTCCCTTCTTTGTAGTTTACTTCACAATGGGATGAATAGTAATAATACTACATGGCAATAATATCCACACAAGCATACAATCTACTAGTGTATCAATAATAAATAATAATGATGGCAGACATTAAACATTTATCATTGGGCCAGGGATTTAGCTCAGTGGCTCTGCTGCCTGCCTCATAAGTGCAAGGTCCTGAGTTCGATCCCTGGTACCAAAAAAAAAAAAACAATGTTTATTGTCAACCAGACATTATCCTAAACCCATGCAGTTAATACTCAAACCCTATTATCATTTCCATCTTTCAGAAAAGGCCACTGATTATTTAATTTTCCTTTGTTCCACTAATAATGCAAACAGACTTGTTGAATCCGTCAAATCTGACCCTTCACCAAAACCAGTGATCTTAAGTGGTAGGAACAAAAAGAAAGGTAGCTTCTCAGATGACAGCCTGTTTTAATCAACAAAGTTGACTGGGACCTATGCATGTCATAGGTCCAGGATTCACCTCAGCTATAGACTGAGACGGAATGGGACCAAACCTCCACCATGGGACCCCAGGCAAGTTGCCTTTTACCTGCTGACGAATATTAGATCAGATTTTGTTGATGAGTGAATTGAGAGAATAAAACCAGGTTGACGTCCATAAAAATACAGAAGGAAAAAAAGCAAATGTATGATTAGAGCTTAGAGGAAGAGGGAACGACTGAACAATTACCCATTCTCAAATGTCAGGAAACTTTTTTGCACCCACCATAGGGCATGAGACACGGCCTTTTTGAAACATGAGATCATTAGATAAAAACAGATGCAGAAGAAAGGCAACAGCTTGAGATAAATAAAAGCTTTAAAGGGTGATAAGGAATGAGCTTGAGGAAACTGAAAACAAAACCAAATTAAAATTCGCTAAGTCTCTCACAGAGGGTAGAATTGATGCTTCCCAAAAACATAGATTTAGAAAATGACGTATATTAGTGAAGATCTGGAGCAACTGGTCCTCTCCTACATTCCTCATAGGAAACGATTAGACAATGTTCACTACAACTACAGGTACACCATACCCTAAGACCCTCAGGCAGATACTTTAAGGCAATGTTCCAAACTTTGCGTTAGAATCACTTGCTTTTTAAAACCAGATACCCAAGGCAGACCCTACGCCAATTAAATAACAAGGTCTCAAAGGTTCATCCATCCACTGTTTTCAAAGAGCCTCACGTGAGTCCAGTGTGCAGTCCCCGTTTGACTGCTCCAGAGAAACCCTTGCACATGTGCACTGAATGAGATCACCTGGAATGTTCACAGCAACATTGCTTGTAGCTTCAAGAACTCAGAAGCTTCCCAGTTTCCACAGGAAGAATTCGTACAAGGCAGCTTGCACACACAATGAAATATTACACCAAGGTGAAAGAGATTCATTGTAATCTCAACCACCAACAGGGACGAATCTCACAAACACGGTTGAGATGGGAGACGATTCCCAGGGCAGGATACACAATTTGATTTTGTTTACATAACAGAAAATTTTGCTTAACTAGATAACGTACAAGAGCATGTATGTCACATCCTTATTGATACCTGTGAAAATCACAGGAAGGAATGATAACCACAAAGCAGGAGAGTGGTTAGCAGGTAGGAGGAAGGGCTTCTGAGATACTGGTTCTGTTTGGTTGCTTATCCTGACGGGAGTAGTTTATGCCTCATATGTATGTTATAAATATTATTTTGTCTGTTTTAATTATTTTTCTAAATGTTGAAAATGGCCTTATTCTTAAAAGTATATCAAGATTCGTGGATAAAGACTTATTTGAGAAATGATTCTAGTATTCAAAGAAACAAAAAACTGATTTCTTTTTCGGGGGTAGAATATCAGATTACATCATTCTGCTGTTTTACTTTTCTGTGTTATTTTCTTATTCTACAATAATATACGTTACTTGTGTGATAGCAAGAGTAAAATATATATGGCTCTCACTGGGGTGGCCACCCTCCGCTGCCACCTCCTGCTACTCCTGCCCTTGTGTCGTCTCCTTCCACATTCTATCAGAGACTGACAAATATGGCAGAAGTGACATGATGTCACTTTGGAGACTGTTTCAAAAAAAATGTTCTGGCTTCCTTTCAGTTACTCTCTGGGGAGCCAACTGCCAGGTCAGAAGCAGCCCTGGGGAGAGACCGGTGAGGCGAGAAACTGAGGTCCTCAGCCTGCAGCCATGAGGGGGTGTCATGTTGGACATGAGCCTCCAGCCCCAGTGGAGTCGTGGGGGCTAATACAGCCCTAACTGCAATCCCCACTATGACTACATGAGAGACCTTGGGCCAAAACCACCAGTCGGCCATGCTGGATTTCAGACACTCACATAACGGTGTCAGTTCATAAACATTTGTTGTTTTGAGCCAGTAAGTGTAGGGATAATTTGATCTGTCAAAACAGTGCATATACTCATGTAAACCAGGTTAGTGAGTTGTAGTGCCAGAAAAAAAGCAAGAAAAAAGAGAAGAGGACAAAAAGTAATGAAGAGTCATCTTTAAGAGGGAAAAGAGTTTCTTATGAATTATATCTTCAATTATTGCCCCATTCCATACAATATGAGAACTCTACCTAACGCTCAAAATTAGGAGTTGTGGCACACCAGGGCCCAGAGAGTATCATGGTCCATCCTCTTGATACCACAGGAGGGGCTCCACCATCTTTGGCAAAGGCAGACTGGCCCAGGAGAGCCATGCTACTTGAGAAAAAAAAAATGATGTGGGTCTCCAGCTAGGCTGGAGTAGTTGAGACTCTGCAAACCTAACTATTGTCTTGGAGAGGCCACCACCCTAGGACCTTGGACAGAAACACAGTACCTGGCCATGACCTATTCCAAGCCTGACATCACAGCACAACGCTGGGACACCAGCATATAGAACCAACCATGTGCACAGTATCCAGTGGCACAGGACTGGTCAGGAAGCAACACATGGCCTGGCAGAGAAAGGAGAGACTTTTCCTACTCCATGTCCCTGGAAGAGACTCTGGCAGCAGGTGTCAGGGGTTGTGAGGACAAAGGGAAGGGACATCCAAGAGTAACACTATGTTCTGACAACCCCAGCTTGAAGCAGGGGTCTCAAACCAAATGGTGATGGAGGATAAAAATATCTGAACATCACAAAATGTTTACTTCAAATAAAGCTATTTTAAACTGGACAGTGGAAGTGACTGGACAGGGTTGATATTTATAAGATTGGGCTAAATTCAGTTTTTCCACCACCTAGAACAAAATGGATTATTTTAGCAAAAAGGAAGTGAATTAAAAAAAAAAAACTTGTTAGCACATAGCTTAGCGGGAACTGTCTAAAGGTGTAGGGAAGGTGGGATGGGTAGGGGAAGGGTAATAAGGGAAAAGAAAAAATGTGAGATAATGAAAAGATGGAAATAAAGTATTTGTAGATGGGGAGGGGAGGAGGGGGTGAAGGGAGGGCAGGGACAAGGGGAAAAAATGAGAACCAAGACTTGTCATGTAGAGGTACAAGATCCCAACAATGAATGTAACTGTACTGTATCCCTAAAATGTACCAATAAACTCAGTTAAAGCTGAAAAAGAAAAACACATCTTCCTTATCCAGTTCTTTATATATTCTTGATCGTAGTCCTTTGCCTGGGGAACAGCTGGTAAAAATTTTCCACACTGTAGGTTTTCTCTTAGCTCTGTTCATGGTTTCTCTTGCAGTGCAGAAACTTTTTCAAAAGCTGAGATCCCGGGAGGGCAGAGACAAGGGGAAAAAATAAGAACCAAGACCTGTCATGTAAAGGTACAAGATCCCAATAATGAATGTAACTGTACTGTATACCTAAAATGTACCAATAAACTCAATGAGAAAAGAAAGATGAGATCCCAGTTGTTGATTCTTTCTGCTAGTTCCCGTGCTACTAAGGATTTGTTCATAAAGTCTTTTCCTAGGCCAGTGTCTTCAAGAGTTCTGCCTAACTTATCTTCCAGTAAGTTTAGTGTTTCTGTTTTACTATTTAGGATTACAAGTGTGCACCACCAAGTCATAATCTCAGAACCAAATTTTGAATAACATTTGCAATAAGGTTTACATTTGGAAAGTTTTGAGTACAGGTTGGATATTTGTCAACATTAAGGAATTACTCAACCGGCATCCTGAAATATTTACAGACAAAATGATACGGTGCCTGCAAGTAGCTCTGGAGTATGGAGTGGGGACTGGGCAGGGAAAATCAGATTGGGCGATAGTCATCGAAGGTGTGATTGCACTGGTCAGCTCCCTCTGACCGTGACACAATATCTGACATAAGTAATTTAAAGGAGGAAATAGTTCTTTTGATTCACAAGCTCAGAGGTTTAAATTCATAGTCAGCTGGCTCTGAGGGAACCATCATGGCAGAAGGGCCCAGGGGGGGAAGGCTGCTAAACTCATGGCAGCCAAGAAGCAGAACAGGAAAAGAAGAGCCGGAGAGGAAGGGGCCAGGGACTAGAAGTAGTGCTCAAGGTAGTGACCCAATAGACCACCCACACACACAACCATCTGCGTGCTTTCCTAATTTCTTAGATGACTCTCAAGTCGATCAAACTGACAGTCAAGATTAACCATCACCGCAATAGCTCCTGGGAGTCCCTTAGACAAGTCATTCTAATTGATACACACGTATGTTATAGCTTAGATGAGGAGATTCCCCCTGAGGGGGTGAAGGGAGGGCAGGGACAAGGGGAAAAAATGAGAACCAAGACTTGTCATGTAGAGGTACAAGATCCCAACAATGAATGTAACTGTACTGTATCCCTAAAATGTACCAATAAACTCAGTTAAAGCTGAAAAAGAAAAACACATCTTCCTTATCCAGTTCTTTATATATTCTTGATCGTAGTCCTTTGCCTGGGGAACAGCTGGTAAAAATTTTCCACACTGTAGGTTTTCTCTTAGCTCTGTTCATGGTTTCTCTTGCAGTGCAGAAACTTTTTCAAAAGCTGAGATCCCGGGAGGGCAGAGACAAGGGGAAAAAATAAGAACCAAGACCTGTCATGTAAAGGTACAAGATCCCAATAATGAATGTAACTGTACTGTATACCTAAAATGTACCAATAAACTCAATGAGAAAAGAAAGATGAGATCCCAGTTGTTGATTCTTTCTGCTAGTTCCCGTGCTACTAAGGATTTGTTCATAAAGTCTTTTCCTAGGCCAGTGTCTTCAAGAGTTCTGCCTAACTTATCTTCCAGTAAGTTTAGTGTTTCTGTTTTACTATTTAGGATTACAAGTGTGCACCACCAAGTCATAATCTCAGAACCAAATTTTGAATAACATTTGCAATAAGGTTTACATTTGGAAAGTTTTGAGTACAGGTTGGATATTTGTCAACATTAAGGAATTACTCAACCGGCATCCTGAAATATTTACAGACAAAATGATACGGTGCCTGCAAGTAGCTCTGGAGTATGGAGTGGGGACTGGGCAGGGAAAATCAGATTGGGCGATAGTCATCGAAGGTGTGATTGCACTGGTCAGCTCCCTCTGACCGTGACACAATATCTGACATAAGTAATTTAAAGGAGGAAATAGTTCTTTTGATTCACAAGCTCAGAGGTTTAAATTCATAGTCAGCTGGCTCTGAGGGAACCATCATGGCAGAAGGGCCCAGGGGGGGAAGGCTGCTAAACTCATGGCAGCCAAGAAGCAGAACAGGAAAAGAAGAGCCGGAGAGGAAGGGGCCAGGGACTAGAAGTAGTGCTCAAGGTAGTGACCCAATAGACCACCCACACACACAACCATCTGCGTGCTTTCCTAATTTCTTAGATGACTCTCAAGTCGATCAAACTGACAGTCAAGATTAACCATCACCGCAATAGCTCCTGGGAGTCCCTTAGACAAGTCATTCTAATTGATACACACGTATGTTATAGCTTAGATGAGGAGATTCCCCCAAGACTAGTTTGCTAAGGGGTTGGTTGCTAGTCCGTGGCTCTAGTAGGAGGCGGTGGAAACTTTAGGAGGTGGAAGCTGGGCTTGATGGGGCACACCTGTAATCCCAGCACTTGGGAGGCTGAGGCAGGAGGATCGCTGTGAGTCCGAGACCAGCCTGGGCTACATAGTGAGTTCCAGGACAGTCTCAACTACGCAGTGAGACCCTGTCTCAAAAAATTAAAAAAAAAAAAACTTTAGGAGGTGGGGCTTGGTAGTAAAAAGTTCAGTCATCAGGATAACCTCAGCCCCGTCTCTCCCCGCCACCCTCCTTCCTGACTACCATGAAGTCAACAGTGTCACTCTGACATACACTACCACAATGATATAAGATGCCATCACAGGCCCAAAGGGACAGGGCCAAGGGCCCATGGACTGAAACTGTGAGCCAAAATAAACCTTGCCTTCTTCGCTCCTGTAATTTGTCTCAGGTATTTTTGTCACAGTAATGGAAAGTTGACCCCCCAAAAAGTATAAATGTTTTAATTTTTAAAAGCAAGAGTTGAAATCAAGCACAGTGGTATGTACCTATCATCCCAGGTACTCGGGAGGCTGAGGCAGGAATATTGCAAGCTCAAAGCCAGCCTGGACAACATACAATTAATCAATAAGTAAATAAGCAAGGATTTCTAACAAAGGAGAAAGTGCTCATATTATTAAATGAAGTGGATGGGAAAAGCAAGCTGCTAAATGACAAATATAGGAAGTTGGGCCTGGTGGTGTGAAGGAATTCATAAGGTAGCAGATTAGTAAAGTGCACTCTTGGGTGTGTCTGGGTGGGCTGTTGGACATGACCTTGGGGTCTATGTCCCTATACTGACGAACTCATGTACATGCAGGGAAAGATTGTGGTATTGAACAGATGGCTCAGTTCAAGTCCTGGCTCTAACACTGAGTTGGCTATACTGTCCTTTGGATTTCTCTTTTAGCTTCACTAAAAAGATTTCAGTTTTCTTATCTACAAAATAAGGATCATATTCTACTATAGCTCTTCAATTTCTATGGTGATTAAAGACGACTATTTATGAAGTACTTAACCAGCATCTGGTACACAATGTGAATCTAGTCACATCTTTGGGAGATAGAGTGCCCTTGTACTGCTATATTATCCAATTTTCCACTGGAAGGACATCCCTCCCCCTTTGTATTCAAGGGGGAAAATGGGAGCAGAAGGAAAGAAGGAAAGAAAGGAGAGAGGGAGACAGCTTCCTCCCTTGCTACTTCTCTGTTCTAAAAACTGTTAGCAAACAAATTATGAATTTATCTGATGTTCTAAACTTCAGCAAAATGAGAATTCCAGCTCCTGTTTACATCGTTGGAATTCCCCATGAAAATGTTCTGTGGCTTTTAGGATATGCACTGGGCAAGCATTCTGTGCATGTTTCCCCAGGCCCAAAGTGAGTAAGGTCTTGCTTCTGTGCTTGTCCTCCTTTTCTGTGACCCCAAAGCTCTCCGTACTGATAAACAGACCATCTACCACCTTCTCTGCAGATAATGCTACACAATTTTCCCTTTCTATTGCATGTGTACTTTTCAAATAAAATATGGCCTTCAAGTGTCACTTTCCAGGTAGGACTCCCCTCCCAAGCAGCAGTGATGCTTACAAAATCAGTTTTCTTCCTTCAGTAAGATGAACATCTTGCCTTATCCACTTCCCCATATTCTTTACATTGGGAAATGAACACTCAAGGCCATAAGTAAGTTCTGATCTGATTGTCTCTACTTTTTTTTTTTTTTTTTTTTTTTTTTTTGGTACCAGGGATCGAACTTGGGCCCCTGTGCTTGCAAGGCAATTGCCAGAACCACTGAGCTAAATCCCCGGCCCTATCTCTACTTTTCTTAGGAATAACTGGGCACTGTCGTTATCATCCTGTTGCTTTCTATATCACAAAATGTATTTTGCATTTTATCCTCAACTATCACTTTACCTGATAGCAATTAAATTGAGACTGAGTAAATAAATTAAATTGAGACTATATTAAACTTCATGTCTCCAAATGCTCTAAAGTTTGCAGGATTTCTCCTTATCTGTCATTAGGCTCACCTTTCAGTTTGATGACTTCATTCTCAATCTCATTAAAAATCTCATTCCGTAGCTCCAAGCTTATAGTCTATCAACTGAAGAACGCTAATAGAGAAGGAAAGCGCACATCATTCCTGATCATGTGAATAATCTCCCAGAGGCAACTCTTATTGATCCAGACTTGATCGTGTGCCCCCTCGGAACCAATCCTTAAGATTTCGTTAGGCTCTTTCAGACTCACCTGGCAGTCCGGGAGGCTGAGGCAGGAGACTGAAAAAATGAGTCCAGCCCGGGCAATTTAGCAATTTAGTGAGACCCTGTCTCAAAACAAAGAAGGGCTGGGGATGTAGCTCAATGTGAAGGCCCCGGATGCAAACCCTATACCACAAAGAGAGAGAAAGAGAGAGGGAAGAGAAGATGCAGTTGAAAGGTAGTAAATGAATGCTGCCAACAACAGCCGTTCATTATGTATTCACCATGAAATTCCTTTTAATGCCCTTTGATGTCATTGAGAAATCTCCTGCCCAACACATTCCTCCCTGTCTTTGTGGCACTCCCTGCCCTCTGCCAGCAGCCTGGTACTCTTGTGTCTTGGGCTCCAGCCCAGAAAGCGAAATCCTCTTCAACGCCATGATCGTCTCCAGCTACTTGCTCCCAACCCGCTTTCCAAAGTCAGAGCTATCATCTCGATTAAAAATTGCTGCACTATCTGTATCCTTAAATCCTTCGATGCCCTTCTTAGGATCGGAAAACTTTTAGAGACATAATTCAGATTTTTTTTCTGTATGTGTGTGGTGTACTAGGTATTGGGTCCAGGATCTTTGCGCTGAGCTACATCCCCAGCCCTTTTTTAATTTTTTGTTGTGAAACAAGTTCTCACTAAGTTACTAAATTACCTGGGCTAGGGTCGAACTTGTGATCTTCCTGTCTCAGCCTTCTGAGTGCTAGGATTACCGCATGCCCCAGTTTCAGATTTTTTTTGCCTCCACCATTTAGCTACGCACAAATCAGCAGAAATAGGTCATGGCTGGAAACTCCTGGCACACATCCCATCAAATCTTGGACCCGTACTTCAAAACACGATGCCCCTACAGGCTCACCACACCTGGTCTCCAGGAGGAGCCCCCTCATTCTGGGAATGCACAAGGGCTCTTCCACTCAGCTGGGCCTGCTTCTTCAGTACATGCGCCCTACAGTACCTAGCACGAGACTGAGGACACACTATGTGCTCAGTGGTCCTTTGTCCTGTTTTCATTCCTGCACTTCACCAACACACTTAAAAAAGCAAAGAAAACTAAGCTGAAGATGGACTCAGGAAGGGAACAACGAGAACTTTATCTATGATGTATTTTCTAAACTAGGAGGTGGGTGTGTGAGTGTTCCTTGTATTATTAACTAGTCTTCTGAAATATTTCATTAATTTAAAAATCTGCCAGTTGAAATTCAAGCTCTCAAACCAAGAAGCTAATTTGGCCATATCACCCCCCACAATTTGGTTCCTCACAGCTTAACAGGGGGCATCCAAGCTCCTTGCCTAGCACACAAAGTAATCTGCAATATGGCCCTGTTCTCTTCGTTCTAACATGTCATGTACTGAGTGTTTGTATTCTTCCAAAATTCATGTACTGAAGCCCTAAACCTCAATGCTATAGTGGCTGGAGACAGAATTGGGAGGTAATCAAATGTAGATGAGCTGTAAAGATGGAGTCTTTGTTGGGCTGGGGATTTAGCTCAATGGTGCTGCCACCTGCCTCACAAGTGCAAAGTCCTAAATTCAATCCCCAGCAACCCCCCCCCAAAAAAAGATGGAGTCTTTGTGATGGGATTAGTGCCCTTCTAAAAAGAGGAAGAGTTACAGAGCTTGCTCCTGCCCACCTCCTTTGTGCCCTCACCACCTGAGGACACAGAGAGAAGACAGCCATCTGCAAACCAGGAGGAGAGTTCTTACCAAGAAGAGAATCTTTTGGCACCTTAATCTTGGACTTCTGTCCTCCAGAACTGTGGGAAATATATGTGTGGTTGAAGCCACCCAGCCTACAGTGTTTGTCAGGGCAGCACGACCTGACTAAAACAACACACTAGTTCCCAAGCTGTCATTCAGACATCGTGAACCATTAGTCTGTCTTCTATTCCCCCTTTCCATGTGGCTAACTCCTATTACTGTGTTTGGTTAAGGAAGCTAACAGAAATATCCAATTAAGAGCAACCCAGGGGAGTAGGATATGCTGTTCCTCATGGTCACCTCATGGCTACCTCATAGCTGAAGCTGGGTCATCACTCCATGCAGATTCTAGCCTGCAGCAAGGAAAAAGAGAAGCTAGAGAGGCACACTAGGGTGTTCTAGGGTACAGATCCTGAGGTAGCCCACATCATTTCCACTCATTCTATTGGTGAGAACTTAGTCAAGTGATCAAAACTATCTGTCAGGAATGCTGGGAACAGTAGTCCCTCTCAAGGGATCCATGTGCCTGCTCATAGTTCTCTTGTAAAGAAACACGGGAAGAATAAATTCAACAAATAATTGAAGCTCAGGCCTCAACTCTTCTGAATAGCCTTCCCTATCCCCGACCTCTCTGCCTAGGTTAGAGGTCCTCCTTGGGGGCACATACTACCCTGCATAAGTAGTTTCTTACATCTCCAGCTTCCCCCATCTCCCTGCCCCCAGCCAGATTATTACCACCTTGGGTATAGTTGTGTACCCTCAATGCTGGGCATTTATTAGACATTTTGTCCATTTTGAGTAAAAGTGTGACGAATTGGCTACATAATTTGCAAGGCTAGGGGCAAAATGAAAATGAAAAACCCTTTGTTCAAAAATAAATATTTTGGGATAGTGACAGTAGAGCATTAAACCAAGCATGAAGTCTTGCTCAGAGCAGGGCCCTTTATTCCTGCGCAAATCAAACACCCAGGAAGCCAGCCCTGAAGGTATTAATAAATTAGTGAGTCAAATTTAATGTCATAAATCAGCCTCCATCAGAAAATCACATATCTGCTGTGTACTCTCAGACAATGAGTGAAGATAAATCCAATAGTACTTGTAAACATTTGGGAAGTAAATCTCCTCTGCCCTAAGGGCTGCACTTAATAGCGGTCATCCTAATGGCAAGGGCATCTCTCACTTCCCAGTGCCTTGTCATTTGGAGGATGGGCTGCGAGCTCCTTCACAGTGCAGGTGTGCGGCTTCTCAGCTCTTGACTGGGTCCTCCTGTCAGTGAGGCATCACAGCCCCATCATCATTGCGGGAATTTTCTCAGCCCCAGAGACTCTGGGGGTTGGAAGACCTTATAAATCTTTGCCAAGCAGTTCTCCAGCATCTGCTCAGACACCTTCAGCGACAGGGAGCTTCCTACCTCCCCAGGCAGCTCCTTCTGTTTTTGACAGCTCTGCGGATGGAGTTCTTCCACAAGACAAAATCTACTCCCTCGTGACTTCCCCTGTGGCTCCAAGCCACAAAGAGGAACGTTCCCACTCTGCCTGTGCCCTGCAGGTGCTTAAGGTCTCTAATGCTTGCCTGAAAGCAGAGGTGGGCAAGGTGCTGCAGAGGTGAAACACAGGCCTCCAGAATGTTTGGCTCAAAGAGAATTTGTTTTATTAGTTGCCAACACTGCAAAAGCTAGAGGGGTCATATAAAATGTAGGATTCAAACCTCTAAAATTTGGAAGCTCTGGCAATCCTATAGTCCTTCTTGCACTAAAGACACTAAAGAACAGATACTGGGTGAGCAAGTGTCACCGCCCACCACAGCCTGCTGCTGCACTGGCCACTTGATACCCCTGCACAGAGGTGGACTTAAGGTCAGAGCCCTGTGCTGCTCTTATTCATGTACCCAGCTTCCCTGGCAAAAGAAGTAGCCAGTTTTAAGTCCAAATCTTTAAATTGCTTTTGGGGAAATTTGTTCAATGAACTGATTCCCTTTCTGTCTTAAAACAATTTTTTCCTAAATTGTATTAAAGACTATAAACCTTCACACTGAAGAAATTCAGGCCAGGATTTAGCTCAGGGTTCCACCAACTGCCTCGCAAGTGCAAGGTTCTGAGTTTGATCCTCAGTACCAAAAAAATAAATAAAGAAAGAAAGAAACTCAATGAAGTAAAAACCATACAAAGTTAATCACTATATTATTTAGAAGTAGAGACATATAATAAAATTAATAAATAGCAAAAGCTAGAGATACCAAAATGCAGGATAGTGGTTACCTCTGGGGAAAAAGACTAAAAGGCTTCAAATATATTAATAAATTCTCTTTCTCAGGTGACCTAAAAAGCAAACGTGTAATATACTTTATTATTTTTTTCCTCATTGAGTTTATTGGTACATTTTAGGTATACAGTACACTTACATTCATCATTGGGATCTTGTGCTTTTACATGACAGGTCTTGGTTCTCATTTTTTCCCCATACCCCTGCCCTCCCTTTACCCGCTCCTCCCTTCCCTATTTACAAAAGCTTTATTTCCATTTTTTCATTTTCATGTAGTATACTTCAAATTGCCTGTATACAAAATATTTTTGCCTGCATGATAGATATCACAAGAAATAGTAAATTAATGAAGTTCATCCATTCTTGTTACTTATAATACAAGTCATTTCCAAGAAGAATTTTTTTCCCTTTAACCACAGTTCTAATAACATTCTTCCTCAACTAGATTCTAACCTGTTGAAGGACTGAACTTGTTCTGGTCACACTGGCCACCCTGGCTCCTCCTCATGCCCATGCCTGAGCAGCCCTCTCCTTCTGTGTCCTAACAACAAGCAGTCTGTCCTGCTGGCCCTACCTGCAGTGAGTTTGAGCCAAGAAGGGCAAGAGTGAGATTGAGCCCAGAGTAGACCAGCCCTTGCCATTGAACCCAAGATGGTATGCTGCATGGAAAGGACTTTCTGTCCAGCTGGGAATGAGAGGCCTTCGGCACTTCAGACCTCAATCCCTGAGCCAGTGACCTGGTCACAAGTGAGTCCCTCTTGCCTTTTTTCTTTTATTTTTAAGAGTAGGAAAAATTTATTGAGGGAAAGCAAGCTTCTGTCTAAGAGAGACAGAAAGGGGACTGGAAAAGTGGGTTGCCCACTGACCCCACTTCTCAAAGATGTTTTATACAGCCAAGCCATGAGATGAGGTGGGTACAAAGAGGGACAAAACTGTAAGACCCAATGGAAAATTACAATGTGGGCATGAGGGAGGGCAAAACCATGACCAACCAGTAAGATTACAAGTACAATCACCCAAGTACTATTGATTAAATGGGAGTCAAGTGAGGGAGCAAGTCACATAGCAAGGGTATACAAGGATTTTCAGTAAGGGTGGGGGTCAGGGATATTTCCTGGGAAGGCTGGGTTAAGATCTTGGCCCCCCACCCAGGTGATTGATACTTATTTAGAATATCAATCACTGCTCTTCATCCTCAGGGAAGCACAAGGGTATAGTAGTTTCTCTCCTTTTACAATTCTGGCCTTCAGTGAATGTCTTTACTGTCCTCTGTGTTGACTCCTTGCTGTGTTGGCTCCTTGAGGGTGGGCGGCACTGTCCAACTGCCTACAAGATATCTAATTAATTACCTATCTGCAGGATTCCCCCCTCTGAAGAAATATCCCTAACTGCTCTGAGGGGGCAAAGGGTGAAGACAGTTCTGGCTGCTTCCAGCTGAAGAGGGTCATAGTTGTGATCAACAGTTAGTTACTCTACAGAGGGTCTATCTAAAGGCCTTCAATAGGCACCAGGCATCGTCATCTTGGTAGTTGCATAACTTTTAAGTCTGGAAGAAACAAAGCCAAATGAACAGTTAAGAAGTCATGGTCCAAATTATAAGGTCAGAAGGATTGCTATGAATATAGCCCACAAAGAGAGGTCCAAGGGACTTCACAATCCAACATAGAAGTCACACTGTATAGTTTAGAAGTTATGAGCTGTTTACAAGGTCAATCTGGTGGATCCAGGTAAAAGAAGTCTAGCACATTTGTCATTGATTCCATTTGTATGACCACTTGGAGTTTGGCAGCATCTAGGCAAGAATAAACAAAACTTCTAAGAAATTAGAGCATGCATAATCTAAGCATGAGCACACTAGAATGAAAGGACAGGTTGGTGAGAAAGTCACACTTAGAAATTGAAATAGTGATTGAACCTGAGGGACTTAGATTCTTTCATTGATAGAGGTTATCTATAAGTCTGATACTTTGTCATAAGTCTCTCTAGTTTTAGCTGTAAGATAAGAGACAATTTGAAGAACAAATTTCGCTAAGAAATGTAAAACTCTGAGCTCTTATAGACTTTACCATAGTTTTTTCCTAATGATCCATAACCATGGTCAGCTACTGGTAGAGATAGAAACTGACAGAGGGGGTCAATGACTTGAGCCCTTTTTATATGTAGCTTTATTACCATGGAATTATTTTATACCTCTTTTGGTTATTCTTTTCTGCTGGGTATTTAAGACCAAGTTAAAGTGAGACCTGTGTCAATCAACATAAACCTCCTGCTATCTATCAAGGTCAGTTAAGACTCTTCAGGCCTTATTTTGGGACCACGCACAGAGCCTCTCAGCTCTTCTGTCAGTGTCAGCCATCAGGTTGGGTCTCAGCCTTGCTTGATCATGTTGCTTTTAGTGAAAACATGGGAGACTTTTCCCTTATAGTGACCCCATTTTGTACACAGTACATTTGTCCTCTGGTGCCCAGAAATCTCCCTGCTCAGGAGGTTCAGTGACTTAACAAAGATGCAAGATCTTGTAGAAAAAGTCCCCTCATATCCTAGATTCTTGTTGACCTTGAGGGATTAGGATCAAAATATTGGCTGTCCTCATAGCCCAGTTACGTTTCTAGTTTTGGTCTCTAAACTTTAGTTGTTGGACACCCAGAAGAGAAGATCAGTGGCATTAGTAGTGCAGTGGAAGCAGTGAGCTCAACTATTGTAATAGTTAAGACATCAAGTGTTTTTGAAATGTAAAGCATAGTTAGGGGACTGTTATTTCTTATCAACCATGGTTGTTTTAGTAGTTGAATCCCTGCAGAATGTTAACAGACAGCAGTTACACATTATATAGAAAAATTTAAGATCAAGTGTCACACACAGTATTTTTGTATGGCAATCATGATGCTTTCAGTCAAACACCTCCATCTGATCACAGACATTAAATGACATAAAGAAAATTCTTATTTGCTATCCTTTGGTAGGATGCCATCTAAAGAGAACATACATGTTGGCCTATAAATGTACCTTAGTTCATAATGTCTAACCTCCAATTTTAGTGTGTGACATTGTTTCAACTGTTTGGTGACTGAGCATCCCTAAGTGTGGTGACACATATAACATACATAAGTTTTTAAGAAAACTATTATTTGACTGGTTATGCTGGCTTGACATGTACCTCTTATCACAAGTAGCTGGGGTGCAAGAGAAAGGCAGATACCTGAGTCAAAAAGATCACTATCATAAATATCCTAGAAGGCTTGTACACCCAGAAGGCATGAATATATACACTATGAAACTACAATAAATATCAGTTATATGAAATCCTTTATCCTTAATTTTGTTTTGTACCAAGTGCATTTTAAATAAGACCTTATTGTTTCCCCATAGAAAACTTAGACATTTGACTATGACCAATGTATACATATCACAATAATATGTTTAGCAATGTATTCTCCACAAGACTATGGAAATTATTGGGGTTCCCTTTATGGATGAAGGCTGGAATAAATTTTTCCAGGCAACTGCTCTTTTATTTACCAGTAGAGTCCTGTCCAGTAGTTTTCCTAAGTCCAAGAGTCTTTTTTATCTTAACCAATTTTTAAATGACCCATGAAAGCCATGTCATAATAATTAACACATTATTTTTGACCAATGAAAGATTCCTGAGTTATTATATATAGACAACTGCATAGTACTGTATAGTGCTGTATTTATAAAACCAGTTGATATTACCTCTGTAATATGGTCCAAGTAATATCTACCTCTGAACTCTTTCCTAAAGTAAATAAGCAGAACAAATATATCTTGTGTAAGTCACTCCTATTTTAGGGAGTTTTCATTAGCAACTAAAATCTGTTATACAATTTTTTCTGTTACTGTCTTTCCTTGAATTAATTTTTTATTAAGAAAAGTCTGAACATAAACCTAAACAGACTACATTCTACATGTAAATGAGTTCTTTGGGACCGGCGAGGTGGCACAAGCCTGTAATCCTAGCACTCTAGGAGGCAAAGATAGGAGGATTGTAAGTTCAAATGCAGCATGGGCAACTTAGTGACTAAGTGAGATTGTGTCTCAACATAAAAAAATAGGGCCAGGGATTTAGCTCAGCAGCACCACATCTGCCTTGTAAGCACAAGGTCCTAAGTTCAATCCCCAGTACCAAAAGAATAAAGAAAAGAAAGGGGGCAAGGGATTTAGCTCAGTGGTCCCACTGCCTGCCTCTTAAGTGCAAGGTCCTGAGTTTGATACCTGATACCAAAAAAAAGTGAATTAAAAAAAAAGTCAATAGAAGAAAGGCTATGGAAATAGCTCAGGTTGAAGGCCCTGGGGTCAATTCCCAATACCACAGACACACACACACATACACACACACACACACACACACACACACACACACACACACACACACACACACACAGCTAAAAATATAAAAACTCATAAGAAAACACAAGAATAAATTGTCATAATGTTGGGTTTGTTTATTTGTTTGTTTTGTTTGTTTCTTGTGGTACTGAGAACTGAACACAAGGGAGGCTATACCACAATGCTATATCCCTATCCCTTTTTATTTTGAGTCTGAGTTTTGCTAAATTGCCTAAGCTAGGCTCAAACCTGTGATCTTCCTGCTTCAGCCCCAGAGTTACTGGGATTACAGATGTGTGCCACAATATCTGGGTACTATATTGTTTTTTAAAAAATAATTTCTTAAGGGCTTGGGATTTAGCTCAATGGTTCTGCTGCCTGCCTTGCAAGTGGAAGGACCTGAGTTCAATCCTTGGTATCAAAAATAATAATGACAATAATAATAACAATTTCTTAGATAAGACATCAAAAGCATAAATGATACAAGAAAAATTAGTTTGTCTCTGTCAAAATTAAAAACCTTACATTCAAACAACATGAAGAAGAATTAGAAAAGACAACCCATAGAATGAAGAAAATATTTCCAAATCATGTAACCAATAAGCACTTGTATCCAGAATAAAGTGCTACAACTCAATTAAAAAGATTTTTTAGAAATGCAATCATGAGGCTAGCCAGACATGACGGCACATGTCTATAATTCCAGAACTCTGGGAGACTGAGGCAGAAGGATCTCAAGTTTGAGTCCCAGACTGGGACATTTAGCAATTTACTAAGACCCAAGCTACGAAAGGGCTCTAGATGTAGCTTAGCGTAAAAGCCTTGGGTTAAATCCCCTGAATCACCAAAGGAGGAGTGGGGAAGGAGGAGAAGGAAGAGAAGGAGAGGAGGAAGAAGAGAAACAAAGAGAAAGATTAATCCGGAGGCTGAGGCAGGAGGATCATGAATTCAAAGGCAATTCGGACTACAGTGAGACTATAGTGAGACCCTGTCGCAAAAAAAAAAAAAAAAAAAAAAAAATTGCATAAAGGATTTGAATAGAATTTCCCCAAAGATATAAGAATGGTCACTAATAAACACCAGAAAAGATTCTCAGTATCATTAGCCATCAGGGAAATGAAAATCAAAACCACAATGCAATATCTCTTCACACCCACTAGGACGGCTAGAATCAAAAATAACGAGTATTGGCAAGGGTGTGGAGCAATTGGAACCCTTGTGCATCGCCGGGGAGAATTCAAAATGGTGCAGCTGCTGTGGAACAGTTTGGCGGTTCCTCAAAAGTTAAACATAGAATTACCATATGATCCAGCAATCTCACTTCTGGGTATGCACTCAAAAGAAAGCAGGGACTCTGGTACTTTTCCACCAATGGTCAATGGCTAAGAGGTGAAAACACCCCAAGTGTCCGGTAACAGAAGAAGGGGTCAAGGGTAATGTGCCATTCCTGTCCACGTAACCACATGGCTGAGTCCTGAAGGCATTGTGCGAAGCAAAATAAGCCAGACACAAAGGTACCGTGTAAGATCCCACGGAAATGAAGCGCTTAGCATAGGCAGATGTATAGAGACGAGTGGAGGGGGAGCAGGAAATGAGTTATTATTTTAAGAGTATAGAACTTCTGTTTGGGTAGTTCTGGAAAGAGATGGCGGTGATAGTTACACAATATCTCAAATGCACTTCATGCCACTAACTTGTACACTTAAAAATAATTCAAAATACTGACGGTGGTACATGTTGCATATTTTTACCATGATGAAATTAAAAATTAAAAAAAGATTCTAGTGAGGGTGATGAGACAGGGGATAAGTTGGCACCTTCATGCATTATGGGTAGGAATGCAAAATAGTGCAGCCCACTTTGGAAAAGAGGCCGGCAGTTCCTTCAAACGGGAGTTACCTTATGACCTACCAATTCCACTCCTAAGAATACCCAAGAAAAAATGAAAACTGCATCTGCACACAAAATGTTTGGATGAGGGCTGGGGGTGTGACTCAGTGGCCGAATGCTTGCTTAGCGTCTACAGGGCTCTGAATTCAATCCCTAGAGTTGAAAAGTTTTTTTTTCTACGTGAAAATTCATAGTAGCCTTATTTATAATGGCCAAAAAGTAGAAAGAACTGCCACCGCAAAATGGAACGCACATGCAAATGAACTCTTACTCAACAATTTTTTAAACCGACGTCCGACACAGGCTGTGATAGGGATGAACCTGGAGAACATGATCGATTGTGTGGTGTCATCTATACCAGATGCCCAGAATAGGCAACTCTAGGGGAAAGAAAGATAAATTAACTAGTTGTCAGGAGTGACGAGCGTCTCCTAATGAGGACAGTTTCTTTTGAGGGAGGTGAAAATATCCTGAATTTGGATTGTGGCAGTGATTATGTAATTTAGTAAACACATTAAAATTCACTGAGAGTCCAGGTGTGCTGGGGCACGCCTATAATCCCAGCATTCAGGAGGCTGAGGCAGCAGGATTGCTGTGAGTTCAAGGCCATCCTGGACTTCATACTGAGTTCAAGGCCAGCCTGAAGTATAAAGTAACACCCTGTCTCAAAAGGGGGGGGGCATTTAGATCAGTGGAGCCATTCCCCTGCCTCACAAGTGCAAGGTACCAAGTTCGATCCCCAGTACCAAAAAAAAAACCAGACAAACAAAAACCCAATAAACAAATAAATAAATCATTGAGTTGAACACTTTAATTGAATGAATCTTATGATACATAAATTATATCTCTATAAATCTGTTTCAGCAAAATAGATTTGAAAATGGAAGTTTCACACATGGATCCTTCCAGTCCCCACATTTATTAACTTGTGATCTTTTCATTTTCATCCATAACCCCCCATGCTCCTCCTCACTCCAACATCATCGTGAAGAAAATCCCAGACATCTAATACAGAATTTTAAACCAGAGAAAGCCTCAGTGTGCTCAGCTTGCTATGCTGCGTTGCTTTGGTTGTGTGGCATCTAAACATGGTTCTGTGGCCTTCCTGGAAACACTGCAAATACTGTGACATTTGACAATGAATCTCTGAACTATTCTGCAAGTAAGGAGCCTGCCTGCTGTAGTCACGACTGACACTGAACTCTAGTACATATTCACCAAGAGATGGCATTCTGATGGAACTGTGCTATCTAAGACAGACTTAGAGAAACATCCATCCATCATGCAAACTTCCTTAGGAGCCCAGAATCTTCTACACTTTCTGATGGAAACTTAATGCTCTTCATGGTCAAGAATGCATTGAAGATGGGCTGGGGATTTAGCTCAGTGGTTCTGCCACCTGCCAGCATTCGACCCCTGAGGGGGGCAGACTGGATTGAAGGACAGATCATTCCTTCCCAGGGGGAGCTCCAATAATAAAAACTGCTGCCTAATAATAAAGTTGAAAGTATTATTATTTGGGGGGGGCCAGGGATCGAAACCATGACTTTGCGCTTGTGAGGCAGATGCAGTGCTACTGAGCTAAAACCCAGACCCTCAAACATATTATTGCCTTGGTTCCTTCTTGTGTTAGATTCTGACTCTGACTCCGTAACAAAGAATTCTTCTCCTTCCCTGAAAGGTCATAAAATGAAAATAGCATGCCCTTGCCCTTGGCTGATTTGTTAGTGCCCTACTGTAACCTGTACCACCCTCTAGATCCTCCCTATATCTTGAGTAAACTAGGTAGGCTCTGCTTAATGTCTTTACCCAAATTTTGCAGGGTTTTTTTTTTTTTTTTTCAGTACTGGAGACTGAACTCAGGGCCTTCACATTGGGTTCAACCACTGGCAATCCCCTTTTTAAATTTTTCAAAGAGTCTTGCTAACTGACAAAATTGCCAGGTTGAACTCAAACTTGCTATCCTCCTGCCTCAGCCTCCTGGAGTGCTATGATTACAGGCGTGTGCAACCATGCCTAGGTTCAACCACGTTCTAAATGTAAAAAGAGAATCAACGGTCTTTAAGATGCTGTAGGCTGCAGAACACAGCTGGCCTGTCTTTAGTTCCCAGTTCTCCCTCTTGTTAGCTCCATGACCTTCAGCAACACACTCAGCTTTTCAGAGCCTCTACTGCTTTACCTACACAAGAAGAATTACAATTCTTACCTTATACATGGATCAAAAGGATGGCATGACATTAGCTTTTTAAGCCTCCTATCTCAGTGAAATGAGATTGGAAATTGACATAAAATTGCCATCCAACAATTGTGGTGGACAGTCTCTGCCATCCTTTATTACTAAATATGAAATTGAGCCAGTTCTTGGGCTGGAGATTTAGCTCAGCAGTATAGACCTGCCTCACAAACACAATGTCTTGGTACCAAAAAAAAAAAAAAAAATTACAAGCGTCAGTTCTTTTATCAGTTCTTTCTCAATAGAAAAAGATTGCGTTCTTGTTATTGTTGTTCTAATTTTAAAGAATACATACACTCTTCTTTCTTTTTCTGAGATAGGGACTGATTATATAGTTTAGGCTGAATTTGAACTCAGTATGTAGCCCAGGCTGGCATCAAACTTGCAGCAATCCTCCTGCCTCAGCCTCCCTAGTGCTGGAATTATAGGTGTGTGCCACCACACCCAGCCACTTTTCCTTCTAAATGTATTACTTTTATATAATAAGAACATTAGCAGCTGGATATGGTGGCTCATGCCTATAATCCTAGCATTCAGGATTCAGGTGGGTGGCTG
Source organism: Fukomys damarensis (assembly GCF_012274545.1). NCBI lineage: Eukaryota > Metazoa > Chordata > Mammalia > Rodentia > Bathyergidae > Fukomys > Fukomys damarensis. The sequence goes on from NW_022900925.1 coordinate 7,643,013, forward strand.
TGCGTTCAAAGCCTTCCTGGGCTACATAGTGAATTCAAGACCAGCCAGAACTAAAACACACACATACACACACACACACACACACACACACACACACACACACACACAAAAGAACAATAACAGTTGTAAACATTTACCAAGCGCTTGCTATATAGAAGACTGTACTACAGCCTCACTATGAAGTGAGGCTATTCTAAAGAATAGGAAATTCAGAGTTTAAGGTCCATATACTCACCCAACATGACACCCCTAGCAAATAGTCCACCTGCCTGAGGCTGGAACCTTCTTGGTGCTGCTCCCCATCTGCTCCAAGCTCAGTCCCCAGAGCCAAGGGGATCCCTGCCTCCACTGCCCAACAGGCCTAGGTCGGGTTTTGTCAGGGAGCTGGGGGGTCAGAGGCCTGCTGTCTGAGGCTTTCCTTACCTGATTTGGGGATTTTTCCTGTTATCTAATTTATCCATGCTGCCCTGGATGGCTCCCAGCAGTCTTCTTGATTTGACTCAACAACTTGCTTGAACTCTGACTCTCCAGACCCCTGACTGCAGGCCACCCTCCTGGTCCCAGCCGCAGCTTTGCCTTAGCAGCAGCCCATGCTGTTGACTGTCCACTCTGCTTAAACCACCAGTGGCTTGACACCTGTGACCTGTGTGCTCTCCTGTTTCAGCTTGACCACCACAGCAGGCAGCTTCTGTGCAACCTTCCCTGAGAATCTTGTTTTTGAAGATGAAGATCTCTCTCCCTCTGTGTGTGTGTGTGTGTGTGTGTGTGTGTGTGTGCGCGCGCGCGGGCACGCTTCTCTCCCACCCTGTCTCTTTCCCAATCCCCTCCCCCTTCCCAGCCTGACTGATGAAGCAAGTTGCCACCTTTCTAGCTGCCCTTGTCACCTCGCCAGTACAACCCCTGTGAAGGAGCAGTGGGCTCCTGTAGCCAGCAGCCAACAAGGGCCTGAGGGCCTGAGGTCCATTGCGTTGGCCCCAGAATATACGTGCAAGCAGATCCTCCCATGGAGCCTTGAGCTGACTGCAGCCCAGCTTGTAACAGACACCTCCACAGCAGCCTAAAAGATAACTTGAACCTCCCCAGCCAGCTGCACCTCCCTAAGACTCCCTACCCCCCCAAAACCGTGAGATGATGTAGGCAGCACAATTTCGGAGTAATTGCTCTGGGGTACTAGGTGACCACGAATGCAGCCACTGACCCAGCATCTTCTCTGGTGGACCATGTATCTGTTCCTTCACCCTTCCAGCTGTCCGTTCAACATTACATCTACAGGGCCACAGGGTAAAGGGGACTGCATCAGCCTGTCTCGTGTCACTGCCACTGAAATGCCTATGGCAGCTAACCTTATAAAGAGGAATGGCTAGCAGGGCATGGGGTGCACACCTGTAATCCTAGCACTCTGGGAGGCTGAAACAAGAGGATCACAAGTTTGAGCCCAGTCTGGGCAACTTAGCAACTTAGTGAGACTCTGGTTCAAAATTAAAAAAAAAAAAAAAAAAAAACAGGGTTGGGTATGTAGCTCAATGTGAAGGTCCTGAGTTCAATCCCCAGTACTAGGGGAAAAAAAAAAAAGGAAAGGTCAGCTGGGCCTGGTGGTGCACATCCATAATTCTATCTATTCAGGAGGCTGAGACAGGAATTACAAGTAGGAGGCCAGACGGCAATCTAGTGACTCAGTGAGACCCTGTTTCAAAATAAAATTTTCAGGGGCTGGGGATTTAGCTCAGTGGTTCCACCACCTGCCTCACAAGTGCAAGGTTCCGAGTTCGATCCCTGGTACCAAAACAAATTAAAGTAATAAAAATAACATAAAATCTTTAATAAGAGCTGAGAATGTGACGTAGTTGTAGAGCACTTGCCTAGCATATATGAGGCTCTGGCTTCTGTCCCCACTATTGAAAAAAAAGGGGAAAGATTCATTTAACTCAGTTTTGGAGATCTAAGTCCATGATAGAGCAAACTTCGCTTTGGCCTATAGTGGGGACAGTGGATGGCCATGGCAGAAACATGCTGGAGCAGGTGGTCTCGTCTCCAGCCACGGAGTAGAGAGAAAGGACAGGCAGGGTGCCACAACCCCCTCTGAAGGCACCTACTCCTGAGTCCCATTTATTTTGGGGGGATGTGAGGAGGTTGAGACAAGGTCTTGCTAAGAAGCCCACAATGCCCTCGTGATCCTCCTGCCTCAGCCTACCAAGTACTAGGACTACAGGTGTACACCACCACACCACTTTAGACCCTACTTTTTTTTTTTAAGGTAGGAAAAGCAACAGGTTCTGCAGAGCAAGTTTAGGTCAAGTAGAAGTAGGAAAAGAAGTACACCCTACAGCATGGGGGGCAGCCATGCAAGAGGGGACACAGCGGGTCAGATCCTGCTTCTTAAAAGTGTCACAGCACTTCCAAGTGTCTCCATCCTGTGGACCAACCTCCGCGTGTGGACCTTTCGGGGATATACCACCTGTATTCAAATCATAGCAAAGACCAATTAAATACCCCCAAATCAGCTTGGTAGCCTAGCACAAAGATGCACTAGAACATAGCAGCTGTGCTCCGAATGTCTGCCCCTCACACACAAAGGATCGTTAATACCCAAGGGATGGCATCCAGAGGTGGGACCTTTGATAGGTGATGAGGTCAGGAGGCCTGCACCTTTCCAATCCCTTGTAAGAGGATTAGTGCCACTGGACAGGGGCTGTAGGGCACCTGATTGTCCCTTTCTTGTCCCCTTTTGCTGTGTCCATCTCAAAAGCAGAGAACAGCGCTCACCAGATATTGAATCTACTGACATCTTGATCTTGGACTCTCCCAGGCCCAGAACTGTGAGAAATGCATTGCAATTATTTATAAATTACCCAGGCTGTGGGATTTTATTAGAGCAGCAAGAGCAGACTCAGACAATAGTTGAGGACAATTAAGTTGCTGACCAGTAGAAAACAGGCATATTCTTTTAGGAAATAAGCTTTCACAGGGGGCAATATTGGCAGCAAGGACACAGAAATTGGTCCTTGAGAGTTGAACCATCTTCTATGGAGTCAGAAAGCACAGATATGAGTGCAGTATGTGTGCAGATATGTGTGTGATACATAAACAGATATATAGTGTTTTTGCCGTTTTAAAAATTCACTGGGCACAGGGGAGTGACAGCAGAAAAATAAAATGGTTGTGAACACCATTTCCTGGAGCCAGCTCAGCTGCCTGCTGCAGGCTGGAGTGCTGGAGTAAAGAACTAGTTAGCAGAATCATTAGAACAAGCTAGACAAATGTCGGGTGTGGTGGCGCACACCTGTAATCCCAGCACTTGGGAGGCTGAGGCAGGAGGATCGCTATGAGTTCGAGACCAGCCTGGACTACACAGTGAGTTCCAGGTCAGTCTCAACTACAGAGTGAGACCCTGTCTCAAAGAATAAACAAACAAAGGACAAGCTAGACAACAGGTAAGGTATGGCTGGGCATAGCAGCTCCCAGCCTGTAATCCCTACTGTGGGGAGGCTGAGGATGGAGGGTTAAATTCCAGGCCAGCCTGCGCAACTTACTGAGACCTTGTCTCAAAATTTAAAGGGTGGCAGGGGGAGAGGGGTAATTAATTAGTGGTAGAGTGCTCCAGGGTTCTATCCCAGGATCACAAGTGAAGAAAAGAAGCCGGATGAGCCAAAATGAAGTTTCCAGAGCCTTCCCTAAGCCCAAGCAAGCCTCACCCTCCTGGGGGCACTCTTGACACCCTGTACTTCCTGTTTGCAGCATTTACCCTGCTGTCTCTGAGTTCCTTTTCACCTGTCAGTAAATCTGTGGAGGACAGAGGTCTAGACACACTCCAGGAGGTCAAGGAGCGACCTTGTCCTGGGCTGGTGTCCCCAGGCTCCCAGAGACTGCCGAACACCAGGGGCTGCCCTGGCCTAGCTCCAGCCCTAGCGCCCCCTGCTCTGCCCTGCGGGACTTTTGCTCTCCAGAGGGACTTGGAAAGAGCCCCTCTTTCTCACAGTCCAGCTCCCTTGGCCCTGGGTCATGCAAAGTCAGGGCTGCTGTCCCTAGGGGACAGGCTCAAGTCAGACCCAATGAGCCACATCTCAAACCTCCAGGCCCTGAGGTTGAGTCCAGCTCTTCTGCTGGGAAAAAGACCAAGTTCTCTAACAAGAGCTCCATGGTCTGAGGCTTGGGGGCTTCGTCCTCTAGCCTCCCACTCAGCTCCCAAGCACACCCAAGGCTTAGTGCACCCCAGCTGCAACCTCGGCTGCCATCTCCCAAATTGACTCTGGGCTGGGACCAGGTCACGTAGTTCACCATCCAGGGAAACCTAACCAGGGCTTCTGCTCCCCAACCACTACCACAGTTTGAACCCGAAAAGTCTGGCATCTTTGAGGAGATCTCATTACATGATTGAATGTTTCACGAACAGAGTCGTCACTAAGGTAAGTGGGAAGAAAGCCAACCCCTGGGCCCCGAGATGAGACTCAGGACAAACCAGACCTTGGAAGCGAGATGAGCATGATTTTCATTTTGCTTTGAAGACCTGACGTACTCTGACTGAGATTCAAGAATCTTGGCCCCAACTCACTAGTTATAAGCACTTGGGCAAGTTTATTAACTTCTCTGTAAACAAGGATAATAACAGCACGTCCACATCAGACCGTCGATACAGTGAAATGCAATTGTAAGTGACTAGGAAATGCCTGGCACATAGTAAGTGCTCAGTAAATGCTACCGCCACCAACTGATGGTTCCATCATGGTGGATGTGCTCACATACACCTCAGCACAGACCCAGTGGGTCTCCTACACCCAAGTCACTCTCCTGTCCCTTCCTCCTTGCTGCCAAAGGCAGTTCTCATTTGTTTTGGCAAACATCAGGTACCCATTTCCCCAGGGACCTGCCTGTCCAAAGATCACGATGGCCCATTCATGCAAAGGGAAATCCGTGTGTACTGAAAACTGCTCCCTCTTTGAGGAAAGAGGCTTGTGAGAAAAACTCTTATCCTTTCATGCTTTGGATACATTGTGTGAAGACTCGATACTTGGAGCTGAAACAGCTCTCTTGTCGCCATTAGAAAGAACCAACTGGTTTGCCCAGATTTAGATTCGGTGCTTTGATATTATTGATCACTGATATCATTGATCCTACCATGGAATCACCTTCCTCCTGCCTTCTCGTGGACTAGGACTTTTCATTTTAAAGTAGATATAGCTGGGCGTGATGGCACATGCCTGTGTTCCCAGTACTCAGGAGGCTGAGGCAGGAGGGTCTGTGAGTTCCAAACCAGCCTGGGCTACATTGTGAGTTCCAGGTCAGTCTCAACTACATAGTGAGACCCTGTCTCAGAAAACCAAAATAAATAAATAAATAAATAAATCAAGCAGATGTAAGCTATACTTTTTGTTACTTACAACCAAGAGTATCTTTTTTTTCCTTTTTATTAAGTTTATTGGTACATTTTAGGTATACATTATGGTCAAGTTCATCATTGGGAATTTGTACCTGTACATGATACATCTTAGTTCTTGTTTTTTTCCCACTCACCTTCCCTCTTTTTAACCCCTCTTCTCCTCCCTATTTATGAAAGCTTTGTTCCCATTTTTTCCCTTCTTTTTTTATTGAGGATATACTCCTAAGTGAAATAAATAAGTCATACATGTGTAAATGCCGAATAGTTTCTCTGGTGTGAATAAACTATAATGAAAAGATGAAAATAAAGTGTTTGTAGATGGGGAGGGGAGGAGGGGGTGAAGGGAGGGCAGGGACAAAGGGGAAAAAATCAGAATCAAGACTTGTCATGTAATGTGAAATAGGCAGAAAGGGGCTGAAGGTGTAGGGAAAGTGGGAAGGGTAGGGGAAAGCTAATAAGGGGAAAAAATATGAGAAAAAGAGTATCTGAAGTAATGTAATAAGCTAAAGAATCCTTACAACATGGAAATCCTCGTGTGACACAGTAATGTTCCTATTTCACAAGTGAAGAAGTGGAAATCAGCCAGGCGTGGTGGTGCACACCTATAATCATAGCACTAGGGAGGCTGAGGCAGGAGGATCACTGTGAGTTCGAGACCAGCCTGGGCTGCAGAGTGAGTTCCAGAGCAGTCTGAACTACATAGACCCTGTCTCAAAAAAA
>NW_022900925.1:7649302-7655597 GCF_012274545.1 Fukomys damarensis
AAAAAAAAAAAAAACAAAAAAAACAGCCTCTGCAGGGTAGTTCTTATCTCCATTTCCAGATTTCCTCCTAAGTTTAGGGGACTAAATAATATCTAGTCTCACACAATACATGGAAGAGAGAAGACTTAAGCCCAGGTCTTAAACTCAACTCTAAATATAATGTTCTTAGCCGGACATGGTGGTGCACAGTACTTAGCTACTAGGAAGGCTGAGGCAGGAGGATTGCCTGAGCCCAGGCCTTTGAGAGCAGCCTGGGCGATACAGCAAGACCCGGTTTCAAAAAGTAAATAAATACAACATTCTTCCCAATGTTCTTTGGGGATGTTTCTCAGCATCAAAATCCTTCTGAATATTTTACTTCACTACTGATGTCGAATAAAAAAATTCAGTAACCTAATTCAGGTCATGTCAACCTGAACATAATTTGTTCATTGCTTAGATAGTGCACTTGCTAACTAAATATTAGTCATAATGAAGAAGAAAGGCGGCTGCAGCTGGGCGAATTTCACAGTCCTAAGACCCATGTGCCAATGTATATTTCTGTCTTTTTGGAGCTCAGAAAATTTATATTCCCGATCTGCCCTCCAATTGGTAATTACCCAGCGTCTGTTCTTTTTAAATCTTTATTATTTTTTATTCTCTCCCAGATGTTGAGTTGAGCTGCAATGATTTCGGGGTTTCAGTGAGAGGTCCAGCTGCTGGGTTTGGGAAGTATCCACATTTTATTTCAGTCCTTCAACTTGAATTTATGATGAGGTTTTGATGAATAGTACCCTTCTCTCGGCCCAGCCCTCTTTGCATGTGTCTGAGACTGTGATGTCTTTGGTTTAATTATGCAGATGTGTCTCTGGCTAGAAAATTTATGTGATGACTGTTGCCAAGATCCAAGAACCAGGATCACGGATTTGTGATCTAAACAACCTTGACTACTCTCTGCAGTGTATCCAGAGTGAAACTGAGGAGACCAGGTAGCGCGCTCATTTAAAGGTCTATCAAGGCTGCACGTTTTAAAGTTTCAGCTGTATCATGAATGCAACTTAAAGCTTCCGAGAGCCAAGGCAAGATCAGGGACAGGGATAGGAATGGGCAGAAGGGGAAGGACAGATGGGACCTTTCAGAGGAAGCCTTTGTGACCCAGAGACTGTAGGCACCAAGACTCTTAGCTAAATTCACTCTCTTCTTGACTTTCCAACTGGATTTTAAAGTTTCTTGAATTCAAAAGTTATTCTAGTTATCACTTCCTGGGTTACCAATCACCCCAAAATGCGGTGCCTTGAAATAGTAACAGTTATTATTTCTCATTATTTCTTGGGTCAGGAATTGTGTGGCTGACAATTTCTGGCCAATGGTTTTATGCAGTTGCAATCAGAGAGCAGTGGTATCAGCTGGATGTCGGCCAGGCATCTTTCTTCAAGCAGTTTCAGGGTGTCTCAGGCAGGGGACTCCAGGCTCCCTCCAACATTGTGGCCTCAGAGGCCAGAAGATTGCTTGCATGGCAAGAGTGTTCCAGGGTAAGGTGGCAGCTATATGGTTTGTTATGACTTTTTTGCTGTATTCTGTTGGTCACATGGATGAAAAAGCTCATCTAATTTCAAAAGGAGGGAACATAGACTCTGCCTTTTTATAGGTAAAGTGTTGAAGTCACACCAGGAGATCAAGGAAAGATTGGAAGAGATTGGAAAGCATACCTTCATGATGCCCTTCGTATCTTGTTATTGATTATTCGTTTTTCACCCCTCCCACAGTGCCTAGCAAATGTCACAAAACTGCTCGATGCAATTCAACGCAACAGATTATTTCTCCAGGCCCTGAGGTTAATCCTTTTCACAAAGTGCTCATGGAGCCCATGCTAGTGCAGGGCACAAGGAACACACGGTAGTGTGTAAGACTGCCACCTTCATGGATCCTCTGTCTACGAAAGGAGACACCAGAGATCCTTGAAAAGTCAAAGAAATATATGGGGACAAATTGTAAGAAAGGGGTAAAACCACAGAGTTCTAAGCTGAGTATTTAGCAGGGCAGAGAGGAGATCACACACGGGGTGGGAAGGGCCAGAGGAGGCTTTCCGGAGGAATCCACTGGAGGAGGCAGAGTAGAGCAGGCACCAAAGGAGGATGAGGGAGCCTGGGCCTGCGTGGTGGGGTGCGTGGGATGCTATTGGACGGACGCTGCACACTGGTGAAGACAGCCAACATGGAGGCTCGCGGGAATCTCTTGATTGGTCAGACAGGACTCAGCCTGGAGAGTGAAAGCCACTCTAGGTCACCAGAAGCTATTTTGGAGGGAAATGGAGGCTGGAGAGGAAAGATGCTTGGGGAAATGATGACAGGTGGGCATCATGAGGAATGGAGTCTTTGACGTTTCTGGCAGCACGTGGCACCCACTGCTGGTGAGCTCAGAAGGCAGCCAGGATTGATGAGTCTCCCGCTTCCAAATTGTTTGCCTGAGCTCTCACAGGGCAATTTAACTCAGCAGCACCTCAGCAGGCAAGGGACCTGGGAACATGAAGCTGCAGATTTGGAGTTCCTGCGCCAAAGGGGTGGGAGAAACTCCAGGGTGCAGAATTTAAGGAGACTCTCCCAAGCCACCCCTATGCTTGCATAACCCCAGAGTAAGTGGCCCCCAGAGTCTGCAGCCAGCCCTGGTGCTGTGTGAAATGGGAGTGGCCGCCGCCAGCAGTGCCTCTAGGTCTCTGGAAAGAGGCCAGGCTAAACTGAGAAGAGGGTCTGCCGGGAGGAGGGAAGCAGTCCTGTCGTTGCTCTCACCCATGGATTCACTCTCTGCAGTTTCAGTTTTCAGTTTTCTAAGGTGAACCATAGTCTGAGGGACAAGATCTCATTAAGTTACTAAATTACTCAGTCTGGGCTTGAACTTGCAAATCCTCTTGCCTTAGCCTCCCGAAGTGCTGGGATTACAGACGTGCACCACCATGCCCCGGTAGAAGTTCTTGATTCAATGAGAAAACAAACAAAAAGTCACCTGAGGTAGCTAAGGCTACGATAGGGAGGCAAAAGCTAGTGGTAGGGATCAGAGGTAGAGTAGGCACTTAGCACACACAAGGTCCTGTGCCTTGATCCCCAGCACCAAAGCAAAATGAATCACAAATAAGAAAAAAAAAAAACATAGTGTGCAGGGTTCCATACTCTCCATGGTTTCAGAAGTCCACTGGGGGATCCCCAAAATGTATCCCTCATGGATAAGAAAAGCCAACTGTATTCTAAGTAAAGAATAGTACAGAGAAAGTCTTAGGGGCCTTCAAGAGCCTGAGTCATCTGCAGGGTTGAATGAGAGAAGTCCTTCGACAAGACCATGAGCCCTTCTGTCAGTCCCACTAGACCCTAGTGTTTGCTTGTTTCTAAATGTTGAGAGAACAGAGCTAACTTCCTCAGTCCCACAGATAGTGCCTTGAGATTGCAGAACCACGGGTGCAGGTAAACCCTGGTGGTAATGGCCAGGCTATGGCTGAGGGGGCAACAACTCAGGACCCCCTTCCTGGGTCAGAGTGGAGTCAGGACAAGCAGGGGAGGGGAGATGCTTTGTGATTCCTCACAAGGGTTAATTCTACGTGGTACCAACCACAGTACCCTCATGTCTCACCTGAGAAAAGCCTCCACACAGGCCCCTCTGATTCTGGCCTTGCGCTGTGCCAGCTACACAAGAGCATGAAACCCCCAAAACCCAACCACTTAGAGTAAAAGCTGGTGTCTTGGCTGGGTACCAATAGTACATGCTTGCAATTCCACCTCCAGCTGCAAGGAAGGCTGAGTCAGGAAGATCACAAGTCCAAGGCTCACTGTTGCCAGAGCTCCTGATTTTTAAGAGAATTCACATAACTGCACTTGGTCTTAGCCAAAGGGCAAAGCGTATCTAGATTTTTATGTCAAATCAAATACATAAGCATTGACAAGTAATGTACTTTTTCTTTAACACTGAGCTAGTCAAATAAATCAGAGGCCACAGATCTCTGATTTGTGGCCTCTGGCTTTGTGTAAAGAAGTAGTGACCAGGAGCCGGGAATTTAGCTCAGTGGTTCCACCGTCTGCCTCTCAAGCACAAGGTCCTGAGTTCAATCCCCGGTACCAAAAAAAGAAAAAAAAAAAAAAAAAAAAAAAAAAAAAAAAAAAAGCAGTGACCAGAATTGGTGACTAGGCTCGGAACCACAGGGGCAGAATTGGAGACTAGGCTCGGAACCACAGGGGCCTGGAGTGGGAGGAAGGCACTATGTACAACCCTACTGGGCCTTTTGCTTACCCACCGAGCCTTGGCCACCAGGGGGAGCTCAAACCTGGTCACCTTCCACCCTCGTGGAGCTGCACCAGAAACTCTGACCCCCACAAGAGCCAAGAGGAGGAGCATCCGTGTAACAAGCAAAGGGGTCCCGGCTCTCAGGTCCGCAGAGTAAAGTGTCTGAACTCCTCTTGGGACAGCCACGTATTCCGATTGTTTGTTCTCGCCGCTCTAGTTGGATTCCTGCCTCTCATAACTTGGTGCCCTGGTTCCCTTGAGCAGCACGCACAGGCAAAAGCCAAGTGGGAAATCCCAGCACTGAGAAGGCTGAGGCAGGAGGCCTTTGAGTTTAAGGTCAGCCTGGACTATATAGCAAGATTCTGTCTAAAGAAAGAAAGCGGGCCAGGGATGTAGCTCAGCGGCACAGTGTCTGCCTGGCAAGCACAAGTTTCTGAGTTCGAGCCCTGGTACCAAAAATAAATTTTAAAATGTTAAAAAGAAATAAAGAAAAAGAGTGAAGGAAGTAAGGAAGGAAAAGAGGGAGTGAGGGAGAGAGGGAAGAGAAGAGAAAAAAAAGTGAGACGAGGGCAAGGCTAAGGAAGGGAAGAAAGGACCAAGAAGGCCTAAATCCAGGTTATGACCAGAAGTTTCCATACTGGAGGAATTGAGTGTATTTGTCGTGAACCACCTCAGAGGACACTAGCTTGTCAACCATAGAGACACTTGGGAACCTGGCCTATGGTGGTCTAAATGCCCCTAGTTCAAGTGAAGACAGCAAAGAGGTGGGCTTTTAGCAAGTGATTTGATGGGGATGGTTGGACTCTCATGAAGGGGGCTAGGATCCTTCTAAAAGAGGCCGCAGGGATCCCCGGGCCCCTGCAACACATGAGGACACATCGAAGGTCTCATCTAGGAGGAGCCAGGCCCTCACCTGACATTGACTCTGCTGGCACCTTGGCCTTGGACTTCCCAGCCTCCCAAAGTGCATGAAATAAATTTCTGTTGCTTATAAATTATTCAGTCTAAACTGGGTACCTTGGCCCATACCTGTAAACTTAACTGCTCAGGAGGCTGAGATAGGAGGAGCACAAGTTCAAAGCTAGGCAGGTAAATCATAAAAAGACCCTATTTCAAAATAAAAAGTGAAAAATGCTGGGGATTAGCTCAGTGCCAAGGGCCTGAGTTCAATCCCCAATTCCTAGATGATAGATAGATAGATAATTCAGTCCACAGCATTTCAATAGACCAAGATACACAGGAGGATCACTGTGAGTTCGAGACCAGCCTGGGCTACATAGTGAGTTCCAGGTCAGCCTCAACTACATAATGAGACCGTGTCTCAAACAAAAAAAACAAAAAAATAGACCAAGATACAGCCCAACATCCTCCGTCTATATTTACAACCTGAAAAGGGAGGTGGTGTCGCCATTTTCGTAGACAAGGACAACAGACTTGGAGGAGTGATAAACCCAAGCTGTGAGTGGTGAGATTCGATTCAAATCCAGAGCTGCCTGATACAGAAACCTATGTCCCTTCTACTCCACGGCTGTTCCCCATGAAGAATGCTTAAGTGAATCATCAAACCCCAGAATCAGACTCAGAGTAGAACAGAAGGAATTGTGTGTGTGTGTGTGTGTGTGTGTGTGTGTGTGTGTGTTACTCAGGACTGAACCCAGGGCTGCCATTCCTGTTAGACACATGTTCTACCTATTGGGCTACAACCTCAGCCTGGTTTTTAGATTTTATTTTGAGACCAATTCTCTCTAAATTCCCCAGACTAGTCTCAAACTTGCAATCTCCCTGCCTCAGCTCCACGGGCCATCATTCCTGGCTTAGAAGGGAATGGTAGGGTGGCTAAACTGGATGTATCAATGGAATTAAGATTGCTTTGTTTTCTGTTTTTCATTTTTTATGCAGTTGAGAAAGATTCTCACTATGTTGCCCAAGCTGGTCTCGAACTCCTGGCCTCAAGTGATCTTCCTGTCTCAGCATTCCAAGTAGCTGGGACTACAGGTACACACCAGCATGCCCCGCAGAGGCTGTCCTTTTTTTTTTTTTTTTTTTTTTT
>NW_022900925.1:7655709-7678541 GCF_012274545.1 Fukomys damarensis
TTTTTTTTTTTTTTTTTTTTTTTTTTAATGGTACTGGGAATCTAATCCAGGGAATTTACCACTGAGCTACATCTCTAGCACTTTTAAATTCTTTTGTATTTGAGACAAGATCTCACTAAATTATCTTGACAGGACTCAAAATTGTAATTCTCCTGCCTCAGCCTCCTGAGAAGCTGAGATTATGGGCCTGTGCACCATGCTCAGCTTGAGACTCTACTTTGTTGTTTCAGTCACTGGTGAAGCTCTGTGCATCAAATCATCAGGGTCTCCCTTGCCTTGTGTCCAACTCCCGACTGGAATCTGTCTCTCCCCAACTCCTGTGCCCAACCTCTAATGGTTTTGCCCTTCCTCCCTCCTGTGTTTGACGACAGGCCCCATCACAGAAATGAGGCCGTCACATCCCTTATTTAAAGGACCCCATTCGAAAAGACACCTCGCTGAGACCAGCAGGAAGTAGGAGCAGGAACCCAAGAGAGGGTGTCCTTTGGTGAAGGGCGGGGCAGCATCCCTCACAGGAGGAGGCCGGGGAAGAGTGAACCACAGGGAAGTCAGCGGGCCACGCCCCTGGGCCCTGGCGGCAGCTGCCCTGCCACCAAGTCTAAAGAGTCCCTGCTCCTGCCGCCTCCCCTTCAGCTGCAGCCCTTCTGGCCTCTCCTGGTGCTTTCTGGCTCCTTCGTTCTCTCATCTGCGGCCGAAAGAGACCTGGCTCGCTGCTGTGGCCCTGGAGTGAGAACAGCAGCAGGCCCGGGCAGATGTGCGAGGGTGGGCGGAGAGCAGAACCAGGTCTGATCAAGCTGATCTCAGTACCTGGGACGGCTTCTCCCTCCCACCGGCTGCCTTCGCACACCTCCACGCAACTTCCAAATTCTGAGAGCTCCGTGATAAACCCTCCTTCCAGAAAGGCTTCCAAGAGAAAGCACTCCGTGTGAATGCACTAATCAGATCCAGTGAGAAGTTCTTCCAGCGCCTTCCCTGAAATGCGATAATCCCGTTTCTAATTTACTGATTATGCAACAGGAAAATGTCTCCACTAATTTCCTAAGAGCACATTAGCCTGCTTATAGATCTCATGTTTCCTCCTGAAACCCTGAATAATATCAGTTCCCTTTAATAAATGGAATCCGTAAGGAACATCAAAAATAATTACTTTGTTTATTAACATGCAGTGATTAACATTTCAAAAGCAATCTAAATAAATACAGGGGGAATCTGAGAGGGGGCCCCAAGGTGGTGATCTTCGCGGAGAAAAACAGCGTTCATTTGAACTTTGGCAGTTTAAAATCCGTGTTTTCGAAGATGGCGACTGTCTCGCCAGTCTAAGGATCAGAGAATCAAATCGTGACCAAGAGTGCCGAGTGAGACAAGGGCAGCCTGTTCCCCCACCAGCCTCACACTGCAGTGCCCTCGAGGAGGAGTTGGAGGCAGAAGCTGAGGGCAAAATCCATTCTATGATCGTCTGTGGAGCTTCTCAGGGATGTGGATTCTGCCAGCCTAAACTCTTGAGTTTTTATTTTGAGATTGAGTCTCCTTAAGCCACTAACTGGCCACGCTGAGCTTGAATTTGTAATCCTCCCACCTCAGCCTCACAGAGTGCTGAAATTACAGATGTGCACCACCATGCACAGTTTAAAATCTACTTTTGTTTTCCTTAACCTCTGTCCTGTCCAAACTTCCATTCTGACAAGCTACATAAAAGCCCTCTGTAAGACATTACACGTCCTAATTCCTGTGACTATATTCCTGGGGGGGGGGTATTTTTGGAGATAACAATTAAGGATTTTGAAATGGCAGAGACGATCTGGATTATTGGGGTAGGTCCTAGATGCCATCACATGTACCCTCATAAAAGAGAGGTAGACAGTGATTTTATGACACACGGGAAAACAGGAGGCCATGTCACTACAGAGGTACAGACTGGAACAATAGGGCCACAAACCAAGAAATGCTGGTTGCTTCCAGAGAGGTGGAAGAGACAGACAATAGATTCTCTCCTTGGGCCTTTGGAAGGAGCAAAGACCTGCTGACACCTTGATTTCAGCCCAGTAAAACTGATTTGGAAGTTCTGGACTTCAAAACTGTAGGAGAAAAAAAAAAAAAAAAAAAAACTCTAGGAGAATTAAAATGCATGTTGTTTTCAGATATCAAGTTTATAGTAATTTATTACAGAAACCCCTGGAAACAATAAAGCCACCTTCATGATTTCTGCCATATCTGCAAACCAATGGCATTTTTGTTTGCTAACATTTTTCTGTCAATCAATTCTGATCTAACATGACTGTCTACTTTCACCTTGACCTAGCAACACTATTCATAGAATCACAGGTTTGATGCATATAAAATAAATTCTCAATTTAAAATAATTTAAAAGGCTTATTCCCATATACCCCACAATTATCTAATAAGACACTAGGTCACGGATAGAAGTGACACCCATTATATGGAACACTGATCCATCTCCTCACGGGCTTAGAAGAATCCAGGGTACAGCTGGCTTTCAGAATTACTCTAGTAAGTTCAAATTTCACTTGAAAATGATCAGAAGAAAGAAAGAATCAGCCCCTTTAAAAATAGAAGCCATCACTCCTGCAAAATTTCACAGCCAGATTTTAAAACGCAGAATTTAGCAGAATCTTAAATCATTCTTGGGTAAGTAACTACCATATAGATAAGGACCTTGAAAGGGGGAGGAGGGAGCCATGGAGTGTGTTGGTAGGGAGGAGCTGGCGGCTAATCTAGCTAAGGAAACTTGTTTTCCCAGACAGAACCGGAATTGCGGGGCCTCATGTTTTCTATCTCTCTGTTCTGTCTGGAAATAGAAAGATTCATAGGTAAAGCAGGAATTACTGTGCAAGGCAAGGTGGAAGAAGTTTTAATACTGAAAAATGAGGGTGTGGTAGAATTGATAAAGCCTTCAACTGGAGAAAAATATGCCAGCTGCTAAGAAGGCAGGGAAACGGCCGTGTTTCATTCCGCAGTATTAGCTGGGTAGTTAGACATTAGTGGGCCTGAGGGACGAAGGGGGTCCAAAATAACACGCTTTGCCAGTTATAATTCAAGAAAGACCTCAGTGAAAAATACATCTATAATCATGTTTTAGGTCTCAGACACAAAGATGCAGGGCCTCTATTTCTGGAATAAGGCAGACAGCATTCCTGGTTGCCACAGCCTATGGCCCAATGACATCAGAAAGGGAAACGCATTCTTTAAGGGCTGTCTTCCTGGAGCTGGGACCTGCTTTAGATTAGAACTTATCTTCTGTAAATTTCTTTCCTAAGTTTCTGACATGATTCAGGGCCTGGAAGGAACCCTTACCATCTGACAAGGACAAGGAAGACATTTAACCATTGCAACATAACCTCTAAGAAGAGTGTGGATTAGCATCACAATCACAACCTGAACCCCAGGAGTAAATCTTGTGTGCATAAATAAATATCCAAACTCACACCCCTAGCACTGCCATCCTTCTCTGAAGGTGTAAATCTCTATCTGCATTACAAGAAACTACCTAGACTTCTGCACAGTCCCCTGTGTCCTGACTGAATCCTTTTATCAAAGGTACAAAGGACAGAGGACAGACCCGGCTTCCAGGTGACACAAGAGTAGATGCTGTCAAAATGGACGTGACCCAGAGACCTCCAGCTCCAAGAGCCAGGCTGGTCTTGCTGAAGTGGGGGTGCAAATGTTGCTAAGTACAAATATGCGCTAATCTAAATGTGTTCCCTGGAGCTTCACAGGTTAGAAACTTGGTCCTCAACACAGCAATGTTGAAAGGTGGGACCTTTGGGAGGAGACAGAGTCATGGGAGCTCCACCTTCATAAATGAATGACTCTGGATCAAAGGATTACTGTGTTGCTATGGCAGTGGCTTTGTTGTAAAAGTAAGCTCTCTGGCACCCTGTGATACCCTCCACCATCCATGATACATCGAGACGACTCTTGCCAGAGGCTTACACTTTCCAGCCTCCAGACTGCGAGCTAAATAAACCTCTTTCCTCCATCGACCACCCAGTCTCAGGCATTCTGTTCTAGCAAAAGAAAAGGGACTAAGACGCAATGACAGCTAAATTCTCAAAGCCAGTCCTGGGTTTGCACCTACAATTCTCCATTCTTAAAGACATGTTATTTGACTAACTGTTGAGAAAAGTTATGTGACAACAAAATTCTACTGTTTTTTAACTGTAAAAGGCTAATAGATTGGATCGCAAGCCTCTGACCTGAGATTCCCCCAGCCCAGCCAGAAAGAAAGCAAAGGTTCTGACCACGCCAGGGCAGTGGCCACAGGAGATCCCAGTACCTCTACACACAGTGCACTGGCCTCTCCTCCGCTGGCCAGTGTCCACCCTAAGACTATCCAGCATGATCCCTGTTCCTCAATCCCAACTTGGGGCTGTGGTGGACTGCTGTGATTTTTGCCATCCCACTATCCATCCGGAACATTCCTTTGGGAAAATGTTATCCAAACTATTAGATGAGGCAGGTGTAGCTCAATGGCAAAGCACTTGCCTAGCTTGCAGAGGGCCTGGGTTTGATCCCCAGCACTGAAAAGGAGAAAAGAAAGAGAAGGGGGAGGAGAAGGAGGAGGGGGAAGAGGAGGAGGAGAAAGGAAAGAGAACTGAGTCAGCTCTGTGTTCTAGGGGTGGCCAGATATTGCAGACTAAGCCAGTCAGCACATTTCATCTCCTTGGCCACAGCCAATTTTGAAGATAGGTGTCAAAGAGAATTGGGTTAAAAATATCCCAAATGCCTCCAGAGAGACTCTCCATACCTGAGCTGAGCCTGAGAATCTGTAGGACTAGAGCCACTGGGTGCCATGGTGACAAGAGAGCTTCAGGAGGGTAAAGTTGACGCAGAGGGTACTTCAAATCAGAGGAAGGAGTTAAGACGCTGAGAAAGGTCACCGCATTGTTTAAGACTCTAGATCCAACTGTGCCTGACGCTTCCTCCCTCTGAACCCTTCCTTTATACGAATCAATATTTTTTTTAAAGTTGGGTTTCCTTTCATTTTCCATTTGAATGTACCCCGATAAATTAGGGCCAAGGCATAGACTGCACCTTTGCAGAGACACTGCCTATATCTCAGGTAGACAGGCATATTGAACAAAGGTGTACTTGTCTGCTTTGGATAGAGGTGTGGCCAGCCTATCAAGTGTGGGCTGCATTGTATTCTCCACTTGCCAGTAATGTCCCGCAAAAGCTGCATGTGCTCATAGGAAGGGCATTGGGGAGGGGACTGAATTATGGAGGTGAAGCAGCTTACCTGCTGTTAGGAGTAGGGTTTGCTTGGAAGAGGTGAGTCGTGGGAGCATGAACGAGAAGGGTTTGCCTATCTCCTTCCCTCCTGGGTCCTCCCTCCTCGCTCTGCTTTCTGATCACCATGCCGTGAGCAGCTCTCAGGTCCTTCCACCATGTCACTTCTGCCTGGAGCCAGCCCACCATGCAAGGACTGCGCCTTTTCAATCTGTGAGTCAAAATAAACTTTAATTTGTAGGTGTCAGGTATCGTGTCGCAGCAATGAGAAAGTGAGTAAGAACCACCATGCTTGGAGGTCTTATAACAGAAAATACTCTCTCTCTCCCACTTAGGACTACTGGACTGAATATGGAACTCAGGGTCTTCAAAATGAGCTATACCCTCAGCCCTTTCTGGGTTTTTTTGTTTGTTTGTTTTTTGAGATAGGGTCTTGCTAAGTCACTAAGTTACTCAGGTTGGACTCAAACTTGTGATCTTCCTGCCTTCCAGAACACTGGGATTACAGGCGTGAAACACCACACCTAGCTAGAACTTTCTCCTTGAAGTAGCTCTCCTCCAAGATGGTTCCCAACAATGCTCACTGCCTGGCACTCACACCCTTGTATATTCCCTGTGTAGGGCTGACATGTGGAACCATTGAGACATGGCATTCGATATGTAACTTCTAAAGATAGGTCACAGAAGAGCTCTCAGCTCTGTCTGCTGTCTCTGGAACCACGCCTCCTGGGAGAAGCCCCCCCACCGATGTTATAGGGATACCCGGCCAGTTTAAGAGAAGCTCCGTGTATTAAGGAATTGAGGCCTCCAGCCCACAGCTGGGGGGAAAACGCCATTTTGAAAGCATCCTCTCTAGTGCTTATTAGCTTTCCCATGACTGTGAGCTGGCTGATGAGTTCACTCTAACCTCATGAGTTATCTCAGGCCAGAAGTTAGCTCAGCTGCTGCTGAATTCCAGACTGCCTACCCACCTCTGAAAGTGTAAAAGATATGTATTGTTGTTTGAAGCCACTACCTTTTGGCATAGTCTGATCCACGGCAAATAGGCAACAAAGCCCATATCATCCGTCTTCTCTTCCCCTTGGCCAAATTCCCTGTCAGGCTTCTCCCTGATTTCCTTTTCAGACTGCTATACCCTGCTCCATGCAGCCTTCATCTCCTCCTCTTCCTTGCGTTGTAGTTTTCTAAGAATTACCCTTTGTCTGGGCACAGTGGTGCACACTTCTAGCCCTAGCTAGTAAGGGGATTGAGGCAGGAGGATCTCTGGAGCCCCAAGAAGTCAGGGTCAGGCTGGGCAACATACCAAGACCCTGTCTCACAAAAAAAAACAAAAAAACAAAAAAATCACCTCTGGTGGGGCTGGAATGCATCTTCTCTCTACCTGTTCCTGCTTCTGCTTCTGCCTCAAGAAATGACAGTTTCTCCTACTCAGGCTCTGAGGCAGGAGGACTGCAATTTCAAGTACAGTCTGGGCAACTTTGCTAGCCCCTGTCACAAAATCTTTCAAAATTTTAAAAGGGCCAGAGCTGTAACTCAGTGGTCGAGTGGCCCCGGCCTTCCTTTCCAGTCCTGCTGGGGGAAGAAAAGATTATTTCTCCTGATGCACCCAAGCATTTTTCCCTTGACTAGCAGCATGAGAGTGACAGTAGATGACCCTTTCCCCCAGAAAGTAGGTTTCTTCATGTATCTCAATAATCTGGGAAAATCCCCTTTTTGTTGACCCGTCGTTTCCCAGTCTGTCCGATCTTCCCACAGCACAGAGGGGGAAAATCTCCCACATCTTTTTCTGGGGGAGAAGTCCAGGCTATCAGAAGAGCCCCGTGAATTCTGATTTTTCACAGGGCTTTGGCAGTGGGGCCTGGGGAACAGTATACCACTATCGTCATGGCAACGTGCTCCCTGGCGGGTCCTGGGCTGCACTCCCAGGCAGGGGAAGTGACCCCCAAGTGGAGCAGCATCTGAAGGCCGGGCTGACCAGGAAACAGAAGGGGCCAAGGCAGTGAGGCTTAGCAGGTGTCTCATCTCCCAAGGCAGATGGCCAGGGCGTCCAAGCCAGCAAAGCCAACACTAGAGAACAGGGTGAGCTGCATGTCCTGACTCTAACGGATCACCCACCTGCATAGTCTTCACCCTTCCTTCCTGCACGGTGTACATACCTGGATGATGCGGTCAGCTCTGGGCTACAGGCGACTTTCTGCTTCTGGAAATGTTTTGGGCAGCTATCATTCCCATTCACACGTCAGTGGTCCCCACGCTTGGCTACACACTGCCATCATTTTTTAAATGCTCATGCCTGGCTCCAGCCCCCAGATGTTCTGAAATCTCCAGGTGATTATACTGGGTCCCTGAGTGCAGGAAGGACCACTTTAGGCCAAGGTTCTCAGCCAGGTCTGTGCATGCAAATGGGGAACTTCGGAAAAGAATGCAGACACCCCATACCTCCTCATTTCAAAGTCTCCCTAGTTGGTCCTGAATAGCTCTATAGGGACATCACAACTTCGGGGCAGCCAACAACTTTAGGTCCTATAAAGGTGAGATACTGGAAGGAGGAACTCATCATAAAGCATCCTGATCTGCGGGGGATGGTAGCACAGGCCTGTAATCCCAGCACTCAGGAGTCCCGGCCAGGAGGATTTCCATGAGTTCAAGGCCAGCCTGGAATACAGTGATACACAGTGAGTTCAAGGCCAGCCTGAACTATATAGCAAGACCTTGTCTCAAAAAATCAAAAATAGGGGAGGGGGAATTTAGCTCAGTGGTTCCAAGGCCTGCCTTGCAAATGCAAGGTCCTGAGTTCAATCCCCAGTACCCCCCAAAAAAAATCTAAAAGAAGGGTCTGGAATTTAGTTCAGTGGCACCGCGCCTGCCTGGCAAGCCCAAAGTCCTGAGTTCAATTCTCTGTATATATACACACACACACACACACACACACACACACACACACACACACACACAAACTAAAAATCAGAAAGGAAAAAAAAAAGAAAAGAAAGAATAAAGTGTAAAGTGCCAGGCATAGAGGTGCATGCGTGTGATCCCAGCACTCAGGAAGCTGAGGAAAGAGGCCTCACAATTTCGAGGCCAGCCTGAGCTTCATAATAAGCTCAAAGCCAGCCTGAATTTCTCAAAAACAAACAAAAAAGAAACAAAATAAAGTATCCTGATCTGCTAACTTGACCTAGTGAAGAACTACTAGTATGAAATCTGTTTGTTATTCCCATATTTATTATGAATTCTTAATATTCCTTTTAATCTTTTTTAGATTACCAAAGTAATATGAGTTCATTGTAACTAATAAATCTATGCCAAGATTTATAAAGAAAACTTAATTCTGCTCTCATCCTACCCCCATTCCTATCCTCTTCTCCCAGGTGACTAATGTTACCAGTTGTCTCATTTAATTTTAGTTAGGAAATGAGCTGTTCACAAATAAATAAATCTGCCAAATAATTAAATTTGTTCCTTTTACTCACAAACGGTTAGTATCTCATAGTCTTTTAACCCCTATGGATGAAAATCCTTCAAAAACATTTTTATGCCATATACATTCATTTATTTTTAGATTTGGTTTTCTTTGAGACATGGTCTTGATATGTAGTTCTGTTTGTTTTCGGTTTTGCAGGGAGGGGAAGGTACCAGGGATCAAATTCAGAACCTTGCACTTATGAGGCAGGTGCAGTGCCACTGAGCCAAATCCCCAGCCCTTGCTATGTAGTTCTGGCTGCCCTTGAACTTGCTATGTAGCTCAGACTGGCCTTGAATTCATGGTGATCTTCCTATCTCAGCCCCCTCAGTGCTGGTGTTATAGTTGTGAGCCATCACCCTCATCTTATTTTAATTTTTTTAAATTTTGAGACAGGGTCTTGATAAATCACTAAATTACCCAATCTGGGCTCTAACTTGTGATCCTCCTGCCTCAGTCTCCCAGAGTTCTGGGATTACAGGTGTGTGCTATGGGTTGACTTTTTAAATATAATAATTCAGAGTGTAGCTCAGTGGTAATAAATATCCTTACTTAGCATTCCTGAAACTCTGGGTTCAATTCTCAATGTGCATAGATAGACACACACACACACACACACATACCACACACACGCACGCAGATCAAGGCACTCATAGCACTTTATATTTGAATAAAATTGTACAGGTCATAAGCCACTTTGAATGTATGGTCTACTTTGGTTGTCCTGGTGGGCCTGTCAGGTACTTAGAGCAGACACTTTGATCCTATTGGAAAACTGAGGCTCTCCCTGTGACATTGGCATTCATATCAGCTGTTGTAGCTTGCTGGATCTACTTAACTCATACTTCTGCTATTCATGAATATATATATATTAGGGGGGCAATACTGGAGATTGAAACCAGGGTTTCACACTGGGCTACATCCATAGCTCTTTTTTATTCTTTATTTTAAGGAAGGGTCTTGCTAAGTTACCCAGGCTGGCCTTGAATTTGAGGCCTTCCTGGCTCAGCCTGCCAGAGTGCTGGGATTACAAGCATGTGCCACCATGCCCATTTTGCCAACATCTTATGGGACTGCAGATGTATTCTAAATAGCTCTGGCTAAAATTATTCTTATTTTCTTGAGTCTTTTAAAGATAATTCTCCTCAGCTAGGTGTGGTGGTGCACACCTGTAATCCAAGCAGAACCTGGGCAATTTAGTGAGTGAAAGGTCAGCCCGGAATAAACAGCAAGACCCTGTTTAAAAAAATACATAACTTCTGGGCGTGGTGGCGCATCCCTGTAATCCCAGCACTCGGGAGGCTGAGGGAGGAGGATCGCTGTGAGTTTGAGACCAGCCTTGGGGGCGTGGTGGCACATCCCTGTAATCCCAGCACTCGGGAGGCTGAGGGAGGAGGATCGCTGTGAGTTTGAGACCAGCCTGGGTCACATAGTGAGTTCCAGGTCAGTCTCAACTACATAGTGAGACTCTGTCTCAAAAAAAAAAAAAAAAAAAAACATAAAAACTAAATAATTCTTCTTGATCTCTATCCTTCTCCCTAACCCTTAGTAGGCAACTGTCAGCAGGCACTTCTTCCTTCTGTCAACATATTTTGCTCTGTACATTCTGGACTGAAAAGTAGATTTTAAAAAATGAGTTGGCGAGAGTTGTTTGAAAACTGCAGGAGAATATGCTGAAGTAAGACCGAAGTTCTTTCAGAAATGTTAGGTACCTGGAGAAGGCTCACGTGCAAATATTCATTTTAGTATTAAGGCAAATTTCAAACTGATAAACACAAGCAGAGAGGAGAGAGGAAGCACCCCATGTATCTGCTGCTCGCTGCAGCCAGTCACGTCCCTGGACGCATTTCCTGTCTTGCTTCTTCAAAGTTTCTTTGACCCAGTTCTCACTAAATTCTGGATACCTGGAGTATTTGTACATGGGCCCCTGGAAAAAACAGTCTCCTGTATTGTTATCCTTCACTTTTTTTTATTATTCATTAAGTTTATTGGTACATTTTAGGTATGCAGTAGAGTTATATTCATCCTTGGGATCTTGTACCTCTACATGACAAGTCTTGGTTCTTATTTTTCCCCCTTGTTAGACCTTTTCTTCTTATCTCACATTATCTATTATACACTTTGATCCTTATTTACACTTTCAGTTCCTCACATCAGAGAAACAATTTGGTATCTACACGTGTGTGTCCCATTTATTTCATTTAAGAGTATGGCCTCAATGTTATCCTTCACTTTCTTTTCTCTCATTGAGTTTATTGGTACATTTTAAGTATATGGTACAGTTACATTCATCATTGGGATCTTGTACCCTTACATGACAGATCTTGGTTCTCATTTTTTCCCCATACCCCTGCCCTCCCTTCACCCCCTCCTCCTTCCCCTATTTACAAAGACTTTGTTTCCATTTTTTTTTTGTTTTCCCATATTTTTTCCTTTCCCTTATTTCCTTTTCCTTACCCTTCCCACTTCCTCTACACCTTTAGTCCTTTTCTTCCTATTTCACATTGTCAGTTATACCATTTGGATCTTATTTACACTTTTGGTTTTTCATACCAGAGAAACTATTTGGTATTTACACATGTGTTACTTATTTATTTCACTTGAGTATGGCCTCAATATGCATCCATTTTCCTATGAATGACTAGTTTCTCATTATTTATGGCTGAGTAGTACTCCATTTTGTAGGAAAACCAAGTTTTAGCTATTACAAACTGTGCCGCTATAAACATGGGTGCACATATATCACTGTGGTGTGATTCTTCTAATTCTTTTGGAAAGATACCCAGCAGATGGATAGCTTATCTTTCACTTTGAACAGCCAGAGGCAAGGCTGTCACCAGCCTGAGTGTCCAAGACGTCTGCTGCTATGGGCAGTGAACAGGGATGTTTGCTTCCTTTTTCTGTGTGTGGTCCTGGGGATTAAGCCCAGGGGCTAAAACTTGCAACTCTAATACCTCATCCTCCCGAGTAGCTGGGATTGCAGGTATGCATCACCGAGTCCAGTTTCCAAAGTTCTAAGTCCTTCCCTCCAAGTTTGCAGGCCGCTGCTTGTCAGGCTCTGACCTGTAAGTGACCACAGAAGGGCTGGGGATCCTCCTTTGTCTGCCAGGGAGATCCTGTTGGAGAAGGCAAGAGCAAGATAAACCTGTGTGCTATTTCCTCACCAACACTATCCCCAATGGCTCTGGAAAGAATTTGTATTAGTCTAGAGTGTAAATAAAGTCTTTCATCTACCTCCTTCCAGTGCCAGGCCTGGAAATTTCCCTAGACCCCTCTGGCTTTTTGATCAGACCCGTCAAGTTTCTTTTGGTCAGAACCAGCTGTGCACCCAAGGGACCCTGGAGAGCTGCCAGAGCCCTACCCTTGACTGAGCACCTTCCCCAGCAGCCTCCTATGTCCTATTCACATCTGGCCTGCAACAGGTGCCACCGCCCCGGCTCTGCAGATGAGGAAATGAAGGCGTGGGGAGGTACAGCCACTCATCCTGGGTGTGTCATTAATAAGCAAAAATGCTGGGACTCAGATGAGCCTCATTATTTGAGTCTTCATTAACAAATGGAGAGCTAATTATAGTCATTGAAGAGACTGTTCCTTTTCTGTTGTGATTAATTCTGAATTTATTTTTAGCCTACAGAAGAATGGAGACTGGTGGTAGGTTTTGTTCTGTAAAAGAATCGGGCTGTTCCTGACATCTTCCTTGGCCAGCCCCTTTTTGCAAGAGAAATCCAAGACCCTGCAGCCAGGTCATTCCGATGCATGTTTTTGGAACTGAAACTCTTAAGCTACTTTTAATGAACACCGAGAAAGTATTTTCACACTTTGATTGAGGGGGCACCATGTATAAATGAAAACACCAGCTTCCACCACATGGGTCTGGAAAGGGATTAGGAAGCTGGCTTGTCTTTGGGGCAGGAAAAGTGGACTGGGCTAATGCAGGGTAGTTCTGTGCACTTTCATGGGCCTGGCGGTTCCAAGGATGTGTCTATCCTGTGTCTCTGGGCAGAGGAGCCACTAGGAGAGATGACACAGGAATGGCAGTGGTTCTCATAAGTAAACTTCTTCAATGATCTTTTGAAGCTTTTTCTTTTGAGACGGGGTCTAGCTATGACATTTACGTTGGTCCTGGACTCACTACGTGCAGCCTAGGTTGGCCTTGAGTGCACAGTGATCCTCCAGCCCCAGCCTGGGATTACTGATTTACACCCCCATGCCCAGCTATTTTTTTGAGGCCTTGAGAGAGGGCTCTTGAGACAGATTTTTTTTCCAGGCTTCAGATATGTTAATAGTGGCCAACCAATTGGCTTGGGGACTTTCTGCTTCTTTGTTTGGCTTTGCCTATCTCGGCCCAGTTCCCTGCTGGGGATTTCTATTATTTTCTCCCAAAGGGCAATCTCATTTTCATACTTCCCAGCAGCAGAG
The DNA here is from genome assembly GCF_012274545.1 of Fukomys damarensis. Classification (NCBI taxonomy): domain Eukaryota; kingdom Metazoa; phylum Chordata; class Mammalia; order Rodentia; family Bathyergidae; genus Fukomys; species Fukomys damarensis. The sequence goes on from NW_022900925.1 coordinate 7,668,839, forward strand.
AAAGAAGACTAGCAATGGGGTTGGAAGCCTTTTCCACAGCCTCCAGGCAAGAGCAAAGGCAGACTTCCAGTTCTTCACTTATTCAGCCTCCCACCCTCTCTCTCCTCGCTAGGGACGGAACCCAAGGTTTTGACCCTACTAAACTAACACTGTAATACGGAGCCACACCCCCAGCCCCAGACTTCAATTTCTGTTAGTTTTGGTCCTGCAACTTATTTAGTTTCTCCAGGCCCTTCTTTTCTTTTCATCTCTCCTTTCTTTTTCTTCAAGCATCCTTTGCAAGTAACACCTTTAGCTTTCACTGGAGAAACAGGGTTGGGCTGGAATCTCTGCTGCCCTTCAGATCTGAGAGGAAGAGGGGATTGTGAGACCTTGGAGAAAGTTGGGCTTTGTTTTCTCTTCCCCCAACCCTGTTCCCACCCCTTTCTTCTCTGTCCTCTATCCCCACTCCGTTTTTTCTTATCTCTCCTGTTTCCCCAGCTCTTTTCTTTCCCGATCTGTTTATTACAGGAGGCCGTTGCACTGGACTAAAGCTCCTGCCCTGAGCCCCAACAGACCACACTAAAAATCAAAATGAAGTCTCTCAAACTAAGCTCCCCTGTCACCAAGCTACCGCTATACTGTCTATCTGACCTTCCCAGAAACTGGGATTACAGAGATAACAGACAAACGTCCCAAACTCTAAGGAATCCATCAGCACGACGGTGAAGTTCGCTGTGCCTTTTCTTTACACGAACAGCAACCTAAAGGAAACTGCAGTGAACTAATCAGTTATTTTTCTATGACCAATCCACTTTATGTTCTTTCCCAACCCTTATATTTTGAGACAGGGTCTCCCAAGTCACCAGATAGAGATAGATAGATAGATAGATAGATAGATAGATAGACAGACAGAGACAGAGAGACAGAGACAGAGAGATAGGGTCTCATTACTTACTTAGTCCAGGGTGGCCCAGAACTTTCCATCTCCCTGCTTTAGCCTCCAGGATAGCTGCAATCACAGGCATGTGCCACCCTGCCCAGCTCCTTTCCTTCTTTTTAAATGGCTCTGGGCAAATAAGGTACCATAGCAAACACTTCTCATTGCAAATGACAGTGTTCTCTTTGTTTTGGCTTTGTTTTTTTTGTTTGTCTTTTTGAAACAGAGTCTGACACTGTACTTCAGGTTGGCCTTGAACTCACTGTGTAGTCCAAATTGGCCTGGAACTTGCTGAGATCTTCCTGTCTCGGCCTCCCAAGTGCTGGGATCACAGGTGTGTGTCACCACGCCTGGCTGACAATGTTCTGTCACATACAAATAAAATAAATCTGGGCCAGGGATTTAACTCAGTGGTGCTGCAGCCTGCCTTGCAAGTGCAAGGCCCTAAGTTCAATCACTGGTACAAAAAAAAAAAAAAAAAAATCTGATATGGTTTGGTGACCTTGGAAGTCAAATCTGAGACCTACATCAGAATCCCCTGGGAGTTTTGTTAAAAACAGGGATCTGTGAGGCCTACCCCAGGTCCATCACTTCAGAATCTCTGGGGCCAGGCCCACAAGTAGATGCCATTTCCAACACTATCTCTGGTGACTACCAGGGTTTCAGAGTCTCTGACCAGGCCATCAGGCTGAGATGACAGATGTGAGAGCTCAGGAGGGGACTGAGCAGCCCTTCACACTTCCTCTTCTTCAAAGCCCAAGGCTCCAGAAGGAGGACCATTCATTTCCTCCCAAGTCATCATTGTGGAGGCTTTCCCAGCCCGTCAAGTTCCTTTTCCTTCCCAATGTCTTCTTGAAATTGATCCTCAAGACCACTGATTCCTAAGTATACAAAAAATGTATTATAGTGCTGAGAGGTGTTAGAACCACTGCTTGTTGTATATGATATCTATTTTAATATAACTCTTACATTTTTAATTTTGTACATTTAATATACTTGGATTAGTGGTTTATGTATTTAATTTATAGATGATGGAAATATCTGTTTCTAACTGTATTTATTATAAATATTATATTACATATTTAAACTTGGATGTTTTAGCAATGAGGGACACAGTCAAACAAGTTTGAGCAGCATCATTCTAGCAGGTAGATTATACATTCTTTGATGTCAGAGAAAGTATCCTTATTAGTATTATTTGTGGTGCTAGGGATTGAGCCCAGACAGTTCATATTGAGCTACACCCCTTTTCTTTTCTTTTCTTTTTTTCATGTTGTGGGAGGGCCTTCACATGGAACTATACCCCAGCTCTTTTCAATTTTTTTTTTGGGGGGGGTACTGGGGTTCGAACTTGGGTCCTTGCACTTGCAAGGCAGGCGGCAGAGCCACTGAGCCAAATCCCTGGCCCCTCACATTTTTTAAGTTGAAGATAGGTTCTCACCAAGTCATCAAGTTGCCCAGTGTGGGCCGAACTTTGGATCCTTCTGCCTCAGTTTTCCATAGCTCTGGGATTATAGGCATGTGCTACCACACCCAGCTTATTATCATTATTTTTTTTAACAAACAGTATCAAAACACATCATCCATACAGAGAATTGCACAAAGTATAGACTGGACCATAGCTCTGTGTAACTACCACCTGTACCAAGAAGTGGATTAGTACCCAGCACCCTAAATACCCCTGGCACACTTACTATCCTCCCCCAGGTAATTATTATTGTGACTGCTAAAGGTTTCATATAACTGCAATAATGCCAGAGATGCTTTTGGTCTTCCTTGGTTCCACATTACATTCATGGGAATCACTTATGTTCCACTTAGCCATTGTTTCCTCCTTCCCAGAGTAGAGTTTTCCATTGTATGAATACATCAGTTTATCCATTCTGCTACTGATGGACATTAGCTTGTGTCCAGTGTGGGGTTACTACAAATGGTGCTGCTATGAAGTTGTTGTACACGTGCTGTGGTTTGGATAAGGGTTCCCTACAGACCTAGGTGTTGAAGGCTTGCTCACCAACTTGTGGTGCTATCGGGGGTGGTGGAACCTTTAGGAGGTAGGGTCTAAAAGAAGGAAGTTAGCTACCAGAGGAGCTACTGAGACCCTAGCCTTCCTTGCTCTCTTGAACACACATCCTCCACCATCTACTCCCACCGTGACGTACAGACCTAAAAGCAATGGCACCAACAGACCATGGACTAAAACCTTGGAAACTGTGAGCCCAAATAAACTTTCCTCTTTGGTTGATTATCTTGGGTGTTTTGCCACTAAGACAGTGTATCTCTTGGTGAACAAATTAACCCTTCCCAGTTAGGTACACACCTGGAAGCAGAAGGAGTTGCTCATAGAGTAAATTGTGCTCTATTTTGCTAACTACCGCCAGCTTCCCAACAGGCTAGCTTCAGGTGACCACTTCCTCACCAATGTGTGTGGCCTCTGTTTTGTTTTTGCCTTCACTTCTTGGTGAGTGTATATTGGTGTCTCCTTATGATTTTGACTTGCTTTTCTTGATAACTGATGCGGCTGAACATCTTTTAATGTGTAACTGGCCATGTCAATGTCTTCTGGAATGTCTGATGATGTATTTTGCCTATCATTTTGTATTGGATCATCTTTGTGGCTCGGATTCAGTTTGTTTCCCAACTGTATGTGCAGGGGGGTCCTCGATGTAATGGTGTTGAGAAGCAGGGGAACCTTTAAGAGGTTGTGCTTCTTGGGGGGGTCACTAGGTCATTGGGGAGGCATTAACACCCAGCTCTTGGGAGGAAATTAGATTTCTTGGAACTGGATGGATTACCCCAGAACTTATTGTTATACACTGAGTTTGGCTTCATTTGCTTCCTCTCTTACCTTGTGATCTCTCCCACACGTGCCCTTACCACCTTTCCCCATCCAGCGCATGACCCTCACCAGAAGTTGATCAGGCGCAGCCTCCTGCTAGTGAACAGAACACGAGCCAAAATAAAACTCCTTTATAATAAAGCATCCAGGATCACATATTTTGTGATAGTCACACAAAATGGATAGAAGCAGTCGTCCATCTTTTCCTTATTGATATATAGAATTTGTGTATAAACTGTCATGTCTCTCTAGTCCCAGGCCTAGCACCATGTGCATTTTATAACATATGTTTAACAGCTCTTTGGGTTTTTGTTTTGTTGAATGAACTAGTGCACACGGGTGGAGAAAAATACACTTTTTGGAAGAGGGAGGCTTTATTTTTATGTTAACAGCTTTATTGGGGGTGTAATTTACATACGAAAATATTTTCTTGTATTAAGTGTACAATTCAGTGATTTACCAAGTTGTGCAGTCATTGCCATAATCTAATTTTAGAACATTTTTCACTACCTCAAAAAGAAACCTTGCGTATGTTTGCTTACTCCCAGCCCTAGGCAACCACCAATCTATTTACTGTGTCTATGGATTTGCCTTCTCTGGACATAACACATAAATGAAATCATACAATATGTGGCCCTTTGTATTTGGTTTCTCTCACTTAGCATAATGCCTTCAAGGTTCATCCGTGTTTCTCCTTCTCCTTCTCCTTCTCCTTCTGCTGTGTGGCTGTACCACATCTTGTCTATCTAAGAGTGATGGACCTTTTGATTGTTTCCACCTTTGGCCATTACGAACAGGGTTGCTGAGAAATATTCACTAGAAGTCTTTGTGTGACCACACGATTCCTTTCTCTTAGGTAGATATCCAGGTGAGAACTGCTTTAACCTTCATTTTTTTTTTCCTGGTACTGGGGATGAAGCCCAGGGGCTCTTGACCACTGGGCTACAGTCCCCCAGCCCTTCCTACTTTTTCTTTTGAGACAAGGTCCTATGAAGCCACTAACTTACCAGGCAGGACTTGATTTGTGACCCTCCTATCTCAGCCTCCCTCAATTCTAGGTTTACAGGTGTATACCACCAAGGCTGGCTATGTTCAGCATTTTAAACAACTGCAGAGCCAGAGATTTAGCTCAGTGGTTCCGCCGCCTGCCTTGCAAGTGCAAGGTCCCAAGTTGGGTCCCCAGTACCAGAAAAACCAAACCATGTGATAAATCCCCTTGTATAAACAACTGTGACCTGTGCATTTCTCTACCATCCCTCCCTAGATGATAGAAAGGTATATAAGCTTGTCTTGGGCAGAAAAGAAATGTCTAACACAACATAGTTATAAATTACATAATTATAAAATTATAGAAAACAGAGAAATTGAGGCTTAGCTGGAAATGGTGGCTCACACCTGTAATCCCAGCACTGGGGAGACTGATGCAGAAGGATCACTGTGAGTTCAAGGCCAGCCTGGACGCCACAATGAGTTCAAGGCCAGCCTACCCTACACAGTGAGACCCTGTCTCAAAAAGAGGAAAAGAAACTAAGGTCTGTTCTCAGGGAATATACAGTTTAGCCTGGATGTTACAACAAGTGTTTATAGAATAGCTTGAAACAATGAAAAACCTGACTATAAAGAGGGCTCCAAATAGTCTATGCAAAATGATTCCAGAAGCACAGAAGCTCCATTTTTGTAGGACTCGTTGTTAGGTTTCAAGAGGAAGAGCTGGGAACTTGAAACCATCCCGCTTCTGAGTTACTGAGAGTCTGAACAATGAGACACTATTATAAAAAATAATCAATAATTATAGATTGAATAAGAGTTCAAGGTATCATAGATCGGGGGAAGGAAAACACAAGGGGGAAAGTTGACAAGGAATTTATCATCTCTCCTTTCAGGATTCTGGAGAAAACAGAGGCCCAGAGTGTATTCCTTTACAATTCTGCCAAACGTGCAAGAGTTTTCATTTCTATTACAGCCCTGGAAATTTTAGTTCAAAAAGAAGTATTAAAAGTCCGGGGATTTAGGTCAGTGGTGTCTCTGCCATGCTCTTTTTTTTTCTCTTTGTAATACTGGAGACTGAACCCCAGGGAGTGCTGACCTATATCTAGAGCCTTTATTTTATTTGGAGAAAAGGTACTACTGAGTTGTCCAGGCTGACCTTGCACTTGTGATCCTCCTGCCTCAGCTTCCTGAGTAACTGGAATTATAGGTGTACTCCACCACACCCAGCCTCATTTCTTTTTACTAATAGATCTTTAAAAAAAACAAAACAAAACAGGGTCTTACTATGTAGTTCAAACTGCCCCGGAACTGACTGTGTAGCCCAGGCTGGTTTCAAACTCACAGAGATTCTCCTGCCTCCGCCTCCTGAGTGCTGTGCTACCATGCCTGGCTGTTCAGCCTCATTTCTTTATTCTTTTTTGAAACAGGCTCTCATTAGGCAAGGCTCAAATATTTATTTATTTATTTATTTTCTTTCTTTCTTTAGCAAAAACAATTCAAGTTTATTCAAGAAAGTAAAAGTGAAGTGTGGCGGAGAAACTGGCTCTGCAGAGTGAGCTTGGGCCAAGTAAAAGAGGAAAAAGCAAGGCAAAACAACAGCCTGGAGAAAGCAGGGCAGAATATCGTGAGGAGAAGCCATGAGAGCCTGTCCTTGAATTTTTTTTTAGTTTTGGTTTTTTGAGATAGGGTCTCACTATGCAGTTGAGATTGACCTGGAACTCACTATGTAACCCAGGCTGGTCTGGAACTCATGGCGATCCTCTTGCCTCAGCCTCCTGAGTGCTGGGATTACAGGTGTGTGCCACCAAGCCCGGCTGTCCTTGAATTTTCTGTGTGCCCCAGCCTCAAACTTGTGATGCCTCTGCCTTAGCTTCCCACGTACTGGAATTACAGGTGTGCACCACCATGCCCAGCCCTCATTTCATAGTCTACTTTATGATACAAACTGCTATCATCTTCTTTTACTGATAAGGAAAATGAGGCTTGGAGAGGTAAAGTAAATCGCTCAGGGGCACACAACTGGAACAGTGGGGATTTGAATAATGGCAATCAGCACACTTTTAACACTAACTATATTTAACTATCAAAAGTTTCACATTTCAGTTATTGGATTCAATTTCCAATTACAATTGGGGAAACAGACCTAAAGTTGTTGCGGGACTTGTCTGGTAGCGACAGAAGTTCCACTGCTTACTAGTGTAGTCTTGTTTTTATCAAGACTAACGTTGGGTGTCTCCAAAAAGCCCTTTCTTAAGAAGGGGAATGAGCCACAGGCCGCACACTGCCTGACTCAGGCAGAGTGAACGGGAGGACACTGTTTTCTCCTCCATCCACAGTAAACTGGGCCTAAATTCAAAGCCCCGCTCTTCCACTGACTAGCAGTCTGACGGCTGGTGGTCAAGTCATACCCTTGACACCCAGTTTCTTTGTCTCTCATCTGGGGGTGAGCATCACCTCATCAGCTCACAGGGCTAAAAGGTATGAAATGAACTGGTATATAGAAGCCAGGATCAGCTGTGTGCTGCAGGAAGGTTTGTGGTGGGTCATTTGGTGCTGAAGTGTATGGAGGCTGTGGAGGCTCAGATTTCTCAAGTGCAGATTGGATCACACACAAGTTGTTCTCAGGTAGTTCCAGAGAATTCTAGGTTGAAGGCAGACCAGGCATCCCATCCTGGACCAGGCCACATCATCAGGTACGAAGCCTGAGGTCAGCCTGTGGAAAGTCATATGTTTTATCCCTCTGAAACTTGACTGATGCCCTCTCTGCACTGGGGGTTGAATTTATGGCTTCCAACATACTAGGCAAGCACTTTATCATGGAGCCACATGCCTAACCCATCTGATTTTATTTTTTGAGACAGGTTATGTTTTGGTCTCCAGTTGACAGTCCTCCTGCTTGAGTCTCCCAGAATGCTGGGCTTATAGGTGTGCACTACCACACATGGTTTTTAGGGACATTTTCTGTATCGGTTTTGCACTGTTTTGTTTTTCAATGCTGAGGTGAATCCAGGGCCTCAAGCATGCTAGCCAAATGCTCTACTAACTGAGTACACCTCTAACTGAGCAATTCTGTTTTAAGGAACACTGTTTTGTTTGTTCGTTATGTGGTGCCGGAACTCCAACCCAGTCCTTGTACATGTTAGGCAAGTGCACTACCACTAAGCTACATTTTCAGCCACTGGACAGACTTTTTCCTGTTTGTTTGCTGTTTTTTGTGAGACAGGGTTTCACTGTGTAGGTCAGACTGGCCCTTGAACTCAAGATACTCCCAACTCAGCCTCCTGGATGCTGGGTTTATGTCTGTGTGTCATCACACCTGGTTTTAAGGAACTCTTTTTTTCCTGGCCCTGGGACTGAACTGAGGGCCTGTGCATTGAACTACATCCTCAGCCCTTTTTTTATTTTTATTTTTCATTCTGAGGCAGGGTCTTGCTACGTTTCTAAATTGCCCAGGCTGGGCTTGAACTTTGGATCCACCTGCCTCAGCCTCCCAGAGTGCTAGGATTACAAGCATGTGCTACCATAACATTCAGCTCTTAAGTTTTGTTTGTTTGTTTGTTTCCCAGTAGCAGGGATCCAAGTCAGGACCTTGCACTTTTGAGGCAGGCGCTGTGCTACTGAGCTAAACCCCTGGCCATTAAGGAACTCTTCATGGTGCTTGTGGTGAACAGTTCATTTCCCTGTGTTCCTGGCCAAGCAATTGATGGACTATTCGGGAGAATCTGTGTTTTTCAAATTGCCCAGGGTCAGAGGACAGGCTAAGGCCACTCAGTAGAAATGGCTTAAATACAGACAGCTCAACAGTGACTCTTCAAGCGAGTGGTGAGCTCCAGTTTTAAAGTTACTCAGGTGATTCTACTGTCCAGAGACCCAGTGAACTAGGTGAAAGGGCCTTTGTGCCAGATCTGACTCAGCACAAAGTGTGCAGGACCCTTGTAGCCCTGACTGCTTTAGTACTGGGTATCTGGGCAGGAATAGTGAGGGATGTGGCTGGAGCAGGTATGTGAAGAGCCCGAAAGGCTGCACAGGTGGAGTTTATAGGAACTATAAACTCCTAATGTGATAGGAAATAGGGAGCCACGGAAGGTAACTGAGCAGGGACACAAGGAGGCAGTTAAAATCACAAGTTTAGTATTTTAATCTGGACTATTTGGGACCAGAGTGTTCTGGATTGCAGATTTTGGAACATCTCGCCTCTTGAGGATGGGACTCATGCCTAAACATAAAATTCATTTGTTTCATTTATACCTTACACACATAGCCTGAAGGAAATTTTATACAATATTTTCAGTTCATCTGTAATTTGGCTGTGACCTAGGTCACGGGTCATAAAGTCAGGTGTGGGATTTGTACATGTTGTAGCTCAAAACGTTTCGGATTTTGGAGCATTTTGGACTTCAGATTTTTTTGGATTAGGAATGCTAAATGGTCTAGTTATCCACAGGTTAGAATATGCACTGTGACTTTTCCAAAAGACGAGGCTAGCAAAAAACCCGACCTTTCCTTTTCCTCTGTACCCTCCATTCAAGGTCAACTTTATTCAACATCCGAGGTCAGGTACTTGGCACACTGCAATGGAACATGGCAACTCTGACTATAATGTTTGTTGACTGACCAAGTGTGCACTCCTCAGCCCAAACAGATTTCAGGAGGGCAGGACCTAAGCCCGCCTCTCCTTTGCCTGAAAAGCTAAGGGGGCTGATCCTCTCACCCTTCTTCTTTCCCGGATCTGATTGAAGCTCTATCCATCCCGACTCCATCTCCCCGTGCTTCCCGCCCGTTGCTCCGGTGTGACACGAGGCCTCGGGGCTTCCCGGCACAGGCGCCAGGCTTCAAACCTGTCTTTCACCCATTGTTCAGTTTCCGGTGAGTCAAGTTCAACCCCAGGTTCACCCACCACAACCACGGCCACAAACACTGCCCCACCCCCACCTCGTAGGGAGGTAGTGCTCGCC
>NW_022900925.1:7679621-7686375 GCF_012274545.1 Fukomys damarensis
GGGGCGGGCGGGGGGCAGCCAGTGGCCGGGGCCGCCAAGGGCTGCCAGAGCCTGACTGTCTTGGAAAGATGCGCGGAGGAGCGGAGCGCTGCAGCCCCTTCCTTCTCCAGCCCGAAGCCTGCTGACCCGTGCAGGGCCGTGCTGCCCGGACACTTCTGGGTCGCCCACTTGCGGGTCAGCTGAGCTCTGCTGGTCTCCAGCCCGAGCCCCATCAGCAAATTGGATCCGGGGTGCGGCAGCCCCAAGCCCGAGCCCCCTCCCATGGGCTCACAACCTGAACATAGGTTGTTCTGGGGTTCTGTAGCCCAAGGCTTCGTAGAACCTGCTGAGCCAAAGCAGCTGGCTGTTTATTGTCTGGGTGACAGTTGAGAGGCCTCACTGTCACAGGCTGAGATTCGAAGTTTCTAAAGTCCTCTGTAGTTTCTAAGTTCGTGTGAGTGTGTGTGTGTGTGTGTGTGTGTGTTTCTGTTGGGGAAGGGAACTTTACCGGAATTCCTTTCACTAAAAGGCTGCCTGACCCCAGGATTGTTGTGAAGACTAAATTAACAATCACTCACACTTAAGCATTCTGACGAAAACCCTTCCCAGATCCAGTAGACTGAAAGTAGTTATGATTTTACCCAACCTAGTTCACTAGGAACAAAGTAGCAAATTTTGAATGAAAATGCACCATTGCATGTTCATGGCGGGAGGGGTGGGAGAGGGAGAGAATGGTGAGTTTGGCTGAAGGGTATCCTGTGGCAACATGGTCAAAAATAGTGCCTGGCCTCCTAGAGCCACCTTCAGTTTCTTGCAAGTCCTGAGGAAAACAACAAACTCCCTCCAAATGGAGCAGTAACATTTCAGCAAAGTTTACAGGCTTCCAAGGAAAGGCCAGAATGAGCTTTCACGGGCTGCTAACAGAATGTTCTGGGAACACTTTTTGCTTTTGTGTTTTGAGCAGCTGTACCTGCAGGAAAGGCTCAGGTGTGTTTCTTGGCTTTTTCTAGCCTTTCCCAAGATTTAGAGGTAAAATAAACCAAGTGTACTGCTTTCTGCAGGAAGATGTGGAGCCTTCTAGCTTCTAGCTCAAAAGCCTCGGGAGAGATGCATATTTTGGGAGTTCTGGTGGCCATATTTTCTTGGAAAATACTGACGTGGACGTTTGGCTTGTAATGTTTGCTGAGTGAGGAGCATCCCTGGCTAGACACAGTCAGTCTTGTTGTTTTGGGTGGGAGCAAGGCTGGGTGGGCGTCAGTAAGAATGGAATGGATCTGATGCTTTTCCTTGGGATGGGGGAGGGAAGATAGTGGACCAGGCCCAGGGGACAAAGCAGAATTATCAGCTGGGACAGCCCTAGGTGTGTCAGTGCCCAAGGACCTTTTAGAACACTCCCAACTAGTAACTCGCTACAGGCGTGCCCACATGTGAGCGGTACCACTGAGAAGGGCATCAGTTTGATGAACCCCTCGCTGGGCATGATGTGAACATTGTCAATAGCTCCCGTCAATGGAGAGGTGCTATCCCCGTTGTACAGACAGGCGAACTGAGTCCGGGCTCAAGGAGTCATGCTTGCTTATTAGGTTAGCAGCTCAAGTGGCTAAATAGTGTCTTAATGCCTCCCTGGAACAGGATTGCACAGGCTGAGCTGTGTCGAAAGGTCAATGAAGGAATCTATGTAGGATAGCCCCTGAGGTCTGTGTAGGGCTGAAGGGAAGCTAGCTATAGCAGTGTGGAATGTCTCTGATGCTAACCCTGGAGTTTGACTTCATTGTGAGCCAACTTCCCACAGGTGAAGGCAAAGGTAGGCCTGAGCCCATGGTTAAGCACTGAATGGGACTCTGCATGGCCGAGTCAGACATGGTTTCAACATAGGGTTGTGGATCAGGCTCTTGATGTCCGGGCATCTCCTCCATGATCAGGCTCATGGTCAAGGCTGACGGCTGGGTACAGACAAAGGGCATACAAGTCCCTTGGGACTGGGTGGGTCTTCACAGATGGACTTAGTTGGAGAAGGTAGAGTTCCCAAGGGAGTGGTTGGTGGGAAAGGCCACCATTACATACAGAATTCTGAGACTGGAGGAGCCCAGAGGCAGAAGTTAGCACAGAAGCCAGGAGGGCAGACCAGGGGCCCAAGGTAGGGGAAGTGGTGAAACCCATGGGATGTCAGCCAGTGGGGTACCTGGCAGCAAGCTTACTGGGGCATGGAGTTCAGGAGGCTAGAAGAGCTGTTAGGAAAACAGGGTCATACATGGAACTCACCAGTCTTCTAGGGCACAGATGGGGAGTGGGTACACAATTGGGAATTGCATCTCCAGCCTGCTCCCTACTGCACTGGTGGAAGAAGTACAATCAGGAAGCTCCATCTTTGTGGAGAGGTATGAGGCAAGAGTGTGTGCAAAGTGGACACTATTCAAGGATTTCTTTCTTGTTCAGGTGAAGAGAGGGAATCCAGGAGGGGCTCTGTGGCAGATGCCACCATAAAGGGAAGTTGGGAGCTAACTCTGTGAGGGCTGCTGGATGATCCTTAGGGGTTGGGTGAGCTAGCCCATGAGACCAGGCCATCTTAATGGAGGGCCTGGTTATTGGGAAATCTCTGTGGTCAGGACTCCAAGAAATTAGCAAAATGGTGCAGCACATACCTGACTTCCAGCAAGTGGACTAATGCCTGGAAAACCTCAGCCCAAGCAAGGATGTATGGTGGGTCCTTTTAGGCCCAAGCTGTCTGGCCATAGGGGTCTTTGCTATTTAGGGTATGGAGGAACCAGCTACTTGCAGAAAAGGAGTAAGGTTTGGGTTAGTTAGCTTTCCAATGCTGTGACAGGTTACGGAGATAAACAACTTGCAAAATGGAAGCGTCTGTTTTGGCTCATGGTTTCAGAGGTTACAGTCCGTGGTTACTTGGCTCCATTGCTTTTGGGTCTGTGGTGAAGCAGAACATCATGATGGGGAGGGCGTGATGGAACAAACTTACTCATCTCATGGTGGCCCAGGAAGCAAAGAGACACAAGAAGGGGCCAAATAGCTGGGTTTGGTGTGTACATCTTGTAATCCCAGCACTCAGGAGGCAGAGGCAGGAGGATTATTGTGAGTTCAAGGCCAACCTGGGCTGCATAGTTCAGGGCCAGCCTGAACTACAAAGTGAGATGTTTCAGCCCCCTCACCCCCGCAAAAGGGAAAGGGCTGAAGTCCTGACATCTTCAAGGATGTGCCACCAAAGACTTAACTTCCTCCTGCTAGACCCCACTTCCTAAGATTTTCATCACCTTCCAGTAGCACCACAGGCTGGCAACTAAGCCTTTACCATGTGGGCTCTTGGGGGAACGCATGTGATCCAAATCCTAACAAGGCCTAACAGCCAAGACCCACAGCTGGCTGTGGGATATAGAAGCACTTAGATAAGAGCAGCTCAAAGAATCTTTAGTCACGAAGAGGAGAGGATTAGAAATTCTCACATCATTTGAAATACACAGTAAAGTAGGAGCTGAGTTAATGAAGGGGACCTGAGAACAGGACTGGAGCCCAAGGGACTATTTGCCAGCTTCAAGCCGGGCCCCCAGTCACCTGTCTAGACCTGGAGTCCCCATATGTGGGGGAGAGTTCCACCAGGGTACTGAAATAGCTCCTGCAGAAGGTGGATAGAGGAAAGAGTCTGCATCTCCATCCCAGGGAACTTGGAGAGTCAGTCAGATGTGGTCCTAGAAAAAGTCCAATGGCTGGTCAGGTCCCATGGCTAGATGGCTGAACTGGGCCCAAGAATTCCTTGTGTTTGCTCTTACTTTGACTGCAAAAAAGAAATTAGGAACCTGTCGGCTGTTGTAAGAAAGACATCTGCAAAAACTCCCAGAGTTCTTGGGAAATAATTTTGGAGGGGTAATAGATTGAAATACAAACACAGCAGAGGTTTCCTTTAACTAGGCACTGTTATTAGTATTCATGAGCTGGCTGGAAGGTCCAGACCTCACAGGTACTGCTGGAATTAGAAGGTATTTCCCAGAAGGCATATGTTGGAAACTCAATTCCCAGGGCAGCAGTGCTGGGAGGTGTTTAGGTCCTGAGAGCTTCACCCTCAGTACTGGATTAATGCTAATTATAATGAGTTTGCGTGCTTGCTCTCTTGCCCTTCTGCCTTCTTGCCATGGGATGATGCAGCTGGAAGACCCTCACCAGATGCAGGCACCTTGACATTGGCATTGCTAGCCTCCAGAATTGTAAGAAATGAGCTGCTTTTCTATATGACCGCTTCTGTGTATTCTATTATTTCAACACAAAGTGGACTAACACAGGTGTTAACATAATATGGCTCTGCTTGCTAGCGGAACTGGCAGGGATGCAGTAGGTCAACCTGGAACTCCAGCTCCTCTTTTCCACCCTCTCTTCTGTCTCTCATTTTGGGTCCATGTGATCGTACCATAGAGTTTACAGGAAGTGGCTTGTGGGAGTTAATCATTATTCAGGAATGATGCTTTATCTATTGCTAAGTAACAAATCACCCCAGAACCTATGTCACACAGTTCAGTAGGTTGGTGGGGCTCAACTAAAGAGTTCTGATGCTTTGTCTGGGTGTTGCTCATACAGTTGTAGTCCTGTGAGGGCTGCAGCTAGAATCCAGGTGGCTTTGTTGGGCGGGACCTCCCAAGTGGTCCTTCCTTCGCCTGTCTGTCCCTTGGTGCTTTTCCACATGGCCTTTGTCTCCATGTGTTGTGTCCTCCTCCAGGCCCTTTCCCACATAGCCTTTCTCTTTGGCAGGGTAGTTGGAGCTCTTATAGGGTGCCTGGAGCACAAAGGCATAAATTGCCAGGGCTACTTAAGGCTTAGGACTAGGACTGGCATGTCACTTCTGCACATTCTGTTGTGAGTCATGGCGCCAGTCCAGAGGCAGTGGGGCAGGGCGGTGGGTATTGCAGTGGAAACATCGGAAGCTTGGTTCCTTGAGGGCCACTTTGCAGATTAGCTGCCTCAGAAGGGTAGGAAGGAGACACATGGGACAAATGATCCACAAGAGGGGAGCCAGGAGGTGTCAGACCAGGCTGATGAGAGAGGGAGCCCCCAGAGGGAGGCAGAATGCAGGAGACTTGACTGTTCTGTTTAGATTGTCTCTGTTGCCAGCCTTGGAGAATTGTTTTTTAAAACTGCAGGGCTTTCCTTAGAGAGACTCTGCAATTAATGATGTTGCTGGAATTTGAAATCAGATTTGCCTGTCCACTAAGTCTTCGCCATGTACTAGCCTTCTCAGGTCAGCATTCTCTGAGGATTCATAGACATAGTGTATCTGAGCTGCCTGACGTTTAATAAGTGCTTGGTGTGGTACCCAAATTGATTTTAATAGAGGGCTTCTTTTGCCTGTGACATGAAATTCAACGAAAATGGGTGTGACCTTGACCCTCACACCAGTGTTTTTCAGACATTGATTCTGTCACAAAAGATGTAATTAGAGCTGTGGCTCCAGATGTGGAATTGGGACTAAAATCATGCCATCTTTACTATGTCACCCCGCCCTTTGATTTGGAGGCTGTGCCTGCATCTGTCACTCCTGCAGTTTGGAAATCTACCTGTGGCCACCCGTCTTGGCTGCCACTGCCCAGCGGGATCCACTGCCATCTCTACACTTTATGCTGGCCTGGTTAAGTGGCCACTCCACAGGACTTTAAAGTGGTGGGTAGGGCCTCTGGATTCAGTGCACTCAGGGTATCTTCACAAAAGTTCCCTTAGCAACAAGTCAGCAGGGATCCCTGACATCTCTTGGCCACGGTGAATCCCTGAGATCCATTTCTACTTAGAAACATGAACGAGATGCTGGCCTTCTTGTATTCTTCTCAGTGGAAGAGGCCCAGCATGTATCTGATGGCTTGGTGGACAGTGCTAATCCTCACTTTGCTAGTGAAAGGAAGTGTTTGGTAAACTGGGAGGACTTGTGTGCATTTAAAATATTATGACTATTATCAGGCCACCCCAGGGAACATTGTTCTTGCTGCTTGCTCCCTTATTACTCACAGCAGCAAGGCAACACATGATAAGCTTTCTAACAGAATGTCAGGATTGATCCCCCTGTACTTAAGTGCAAAATTACTGGATTCTTTTCTTCCTGCTTTGGCGCGGCTTCTCTGGTGCTGTGGAGAAAAATAGAAATGGTGGCTAGCAGGTGTGTGTGGCTTTTCCTTTGGCAGACCAGAGCTTGGGGTGACATTGTGAAGGTTTCGTTTTATGTGTGCTGCCGAAGCGGGCACGGAGGTTTAGTTGTAATAGTGTATGAATTGTGAGAAATTTATGTGGAGTCTTTTGTTTTTGTGCTATGGATTGAACCCAGAGCCTTAAACCTGCTAAGTTCATGGTATCCACACAACTCAGCTACATTCCCACCCAAATATGGAGTTCTAAGAGGATCCACCCACTACCACGTTTAGTATCTCCTCTGTCTACCATCTGATACTTATTTTATTAGTATAACTTCCTGGTTCACTGTATGTACTCCTCAAGCTACACACTGGTATGCTGATACATGCAGGTACTCAGATTTCACATGTCACAACTATTCACATAGCCAGGCGTGGCGGCACCTACCTGTAATCCCATCTACCCCAGAGGCTGGGCAAGAGGATCACAAGTTCAAGGCCAGGCTGGGCAATTTAATGAGACCGTGTTTCAAAAGAAAATAACAAAAAGGCCTGGAGGGTGTAGCTCAGTGCTCCATGGGTTAAATCCCCAGTGCTGCAAAAAAACCAAAAACAACTAATGTCATAATCTTTGTCTTCTTCGTTGCCTTCTACCTGCACCC
>NW_022900925.1:7686488-7700935 GCF_012274545.1 Fukomys damarensis
TGTCTGTCTACCAAGGCACCTGACATTTCTCCCTCTCTTATCTTTCTTCTCCTACTCATTAGTTAGCTGGTCTTAGCCATTCTCCTCTGGAAGATTTCCCAAAGCCGCCTCCTCCTCAATTTGTATTGGCAAACCTTTTTCTGCACAAGGCCAGGAAGCAGTTTAGGATTTGCAAGCTGAGATGCAAAATCGAGTTAAAGCTGCCTTCCTGTGATCTGCAGCGTGCCAGAGTCAGTGAGAGGTGGGGAGGGCACCTCGTATGTGCTCTGTTGCAACAGCTCAACTCTGCTGCTGTGGCGTAGAAACTGCCATGGGATTGTCCTAAAACTAATGAGCTTGCTTGTGTTCCAATAAAACTTTATTTGTTTGAATCTTCAGTGTTCCCAAAAAGCCCATGTGGTAAAGACCCAATTCCCTGTGTAGTGCTGGTGGGACATGGCAGAACCTTTCAGAGTGGGAGATGAGGGCATAGGGCACTGTGGGACCTGAGCCTCTTCCTTTCTCTTCCACTTCCTGGCTGCGAGGTGAGTAGTTTTGCTCTGCTACGACTTCCTGCTCAGAGGATGATGTGCTGTGCCCCTCCTGGAGGCCTACAAGTAAGGGTCCAGCCAATCGCCGACCTCTAAAATATCAGTAGAGCACTTGCCTAGCGTTTGTTCCATCTCCAGCACTGGAGGATAAAGGGAGCCAGGCATGGTGGTGCACACTTTTAATCCCAGTTATTCAGGAAGCCGAGGGGTCACAAGTTTGAAGCTAGCCCGGGCAACGCAGTGAGACCCTGTCACAAAATATCAATAATAATAACAGTAGGGCTTGGGATATAGTTCAGTGGTGCCATTCCTGCCTTGCAAAGTGCAAGGTCTTGATCCCCAGTACCGCCAAAAACAAACAAACAAATACTGGGACTGTAACTATAGTTCAGTGTGAAGGTTCTGGGTTCAGTCCCCATTACTGCAGTAAATAAGTAAATAAACAGAGAAGAGGCTCATTTTCTAGTTCTTCTAGTTGGGAAGCTAGCAAATTAGTAAAAAGTTAATTTCAAAATGCCATGGGGCCAAAAAATAGGTTCTGTGGTAGAGTGGGAGTCTGATGGTGAATGAGGGGTTCAAACAGGGCAGTCAAGGAACTCCTCTAAGGAGGCAGTGGTCACCACACACGGCGGTGCAGTGCAGCCAGCCTGAGCGCTTGTGGGAGGAAGTAATCTGGGGGTGAGGGGGCGACAAATTCACATTATCCTGAGAGGGGAAGCACCTGTGATCTGTTAGGGGGAACAGGAGGCTTTGGGGACAGGTAGGATGGTGAGCAAGGCCAAGAGGAGCTGGAGAAGTGGCAGAGAAGGAGGCCATTGACACACAGAACCAGGGAGGCGGTGGCAGGGGCTGGGCCTCTGACCGGATGGCCGAGATTTGATTTGGCCTGGTTTGTTTTAGAGAGCTGGTCCAGACTGCATCACGGAGGATGGGCTTGAAAAGGGTGGGAGGAGAAGCAGGGAGACCAGTTAGGAAGCTCAGAGCGGGGGGTGGGAGTGGAGATGGGGAGCAGTGGGTAGATTTGGAGTGGGTTTTCAGGTAGAATCAGCGGGTCTTCCTGGCACATTGATCGGGCTGGGGGCTGGGGACTCGGATCTCACCTCTTGCAGGTCGGTTGCAATATACTCCCCCTGTTTTGTTGTCCCCATCTGTCACTCCTTAATTCTGCAGCTGGAGAACTCTTCCTTAAAGAATGAGACAAAGGGCTTGAGGGGGGAATGGGATAAAATAAAATAAAATTTGTCAATAAAGACCTACAAAGAAGTGAATATTGCAGTATGTCAAAAATTGTTCTGTTCTACTGTGAGTTGTTTGGTGTGTGAATTCTATCTCAATAAAGTTCTTTTAAAATATTTTTAAAAAAGGATGAGGCAAAGGTCTCATAATTGTGAAAAAGTTAATGTCCTTAATTCAAAAGTGCCTTTATAAAATTTTTTTTTTTTTGTCCCAGAGATTGAATCCAGTGGTGCTGTACCACTGAGCTACATGTTCTGCCTTTTTACTTTTTATTTTGAGACACAGTCTCAGTTGCCCAGGCTGGCCTCCATCTTGTGATCACTCTGTCTCAGCCTCCCAAAGAGCTAGGACTACAGGTGTGTGCCGCCTGACTGGCATATAATTAGTTTTAGTCACTTAGTTAGTTTTTTCAGCAGTGCTGGAAGACTCTCATGTGTCAGCCAAGTGCTCTACCACTGAGCTACACCCTACAGCTCATAAGCTTGTTTTTTCTTCTTTCCAGCACTTGTTTCTTCCAGGACCTTTTGCACTGAGCAACATCCTTAGCCCTTTTTATTTTTACTTTTTGAGACAGGGTCTACTAAGTTGCTAAGTTGCCCAGGCTGGACTTAGGCTTTCGATCCTCCCTCCTCAGCCTCTCAGAATGCTGTGATTACAGGTGTGCACCACTACACGTGGCTCATAAATTATGTTTGATTCTGCAACCCCCCCCCAATAAAAACCACTGAAGGGCACACTGGCATGAGAGTGGGCAAAGCATTTGATTAGAGACTTGATTCATTTATTTATTTATTTTATTGCGACAGGGCCTCACTATGTAGTTGAGACTGACCTGGAACTCACTGTGTAGCCCAGGCTGGTCTCGAACTCACAGTGATCCTCCTGCCTCAGCCTCCTGAGTGCTGGGGTAACAGTCATGTGCCACCACGCCTGGCTAGAAACTTTATAATAAAAGGCATCAACATCATCCTTCTCACAAATAATTAAATAATTACAAACTTAATGAAAAAGATAGCTTTAAAGAGAAATATTAAAAAAGCAAGAGGAACTGGCAATTGGGAGTTTGTAGGAAAAGACTCCATGTTGCTTAGAAGTCCTAACAACATATATACCCCTAACACAGCACTTCTACTGCTAGGAAGTTTGACTCGGGCACCTCAGATAGTCAAGCTATGGACCTTGGAGTTCCTGGCTGAGCATTGCTTCTCACAGTACAAGATTGGCCACACCCTAAATGAGCACCAGGAGGAACTGGGACCACCTGTTTTAGCAGAAGAAAGGATGTGCAAAAGGCTCAAAAACTATATGGAAGCCAAATTTGCAAAATAAAAACATTAATAACGCTGCATATGTTCATGGAGGTAGCATACTGTTGACTTTCATATAATAAGGTAAAAAGAGATTTCACCCAGAAGTGAATTTGCTTTTGTAAAACAGTATGGACTGTATGGACTGTGCATTCCCTGAATGTCCTTGTGTGGAAAGAATAGGTTCCTGGAATACATGCTGGCCACAGGCCTTGTTCTTTTAAGTATCCCCAGTAACAGCAGATCTTTGTTTTTTGAGGCATGGATTTGACTTTTTCGAAAAAAGCCAAAATTTATCTAAAGCTGTTTGGTGTGTCTATGCATGTGACTGTCTGTCACCTTGTTGCAGAAAGAATTTAAGGAAGCTTACCAAAAGCATATGGCACAGTAAAATAAATGTATAAGTATGCGAGGAAATCTGGGGATATGGAAAAAAAATGAGGGAAGGTAAAGTTAGATGACTGTTGGAGTAAAGTCTGATAAGAGGAGAGGGTTATTGAGTTAGCACTCTTCAGGGTTAAAAAATAGGTCCAATCCTCAATTTGAACCTGCTTCAAGCAGTTCTTAATGTGCAGCAACAAATGTTCTGGGAAAGGCAGTATTGTGAAGGTGTATACTATGTTGGTCAGGATGAGTGAAGATATGCTGCTATAATAAGAGACCCAAGTCTTAAAAGTTAAAACAACATAGGTTCACTTTTCCCCCCTGTGCTGGGGATTGAACCCAGGACCTTGTATATGCTAGGCCAGCACTCTACCGCTGAGCTATAATCCTAGCCTTTTAAAAATGTATTTTTTAAAATTAATTTTATTGGTACATTTTAGATATACATAATGGTAACATTCACTAGGGAATTTGTACTTGTACGTGATATATCTAAAAATTGTATTTTGAGACAAGGCCTCACTAAGGTGCCCAGGCTGTCCTTGAACTTGTGACCCTCCTCCCTCAGCCTCCCAAGTACCTGGGATTACAGGCATGCACCACTGTGCCTGACTTTAGCAGTGCCTCTTAAACTGAATTCGGTACTTCTAGGAGGTTTCTTGTGTGAATTCATTCTCTGCGTATGTCTCTGTCTCTTTCTGTTACTGGAATTAAACCCAGGGCTGAGCTATGTCCCCACCCTACCCCCTTTATTGTTTTGAGGTGGGATTTTGCTGAATTGCTATGTTTCCCAGGCTGGGCTTGAGCTTGTGGTACACCTGCCTCAGACTCCTGGAGTACTGGGATTATAGGCATGTGCCACGAAGCCTAGGTCCTTAGAATTTTTTGGACTCAGTCATGGGATGAGGCCTTGGGTTTTGTGTGTCTGACAAGCTCTCGTGTGCTGTCGATGCCACAAGCAGTTAGACCACAGTGTGGACTTGAGGAGGTACCCCTAGCTCCTGAGAGCCATGGCTCGCTCATTCCTTCAGATCAGAATTGCTGAGCACAGAAAAGGATACCCTGAAGTTTGGCACGCTGGCATTCTGTGCACTTTGAACTGAAGGACAACCAAGGCTCTCTGGCCTTCTTCTCTTTCCCCTTGGGTGTCACCCTTTTCCCTCCTGAAACTCAGAAAGTGGCTTTCTCTGATGTTCCCTGTATGATTTATATCTAGATGTCCTACTGGGCGTGGTGGTGCACGCCTGTAATCCCAGCACTGGGAGGCTGGGGCAGGAGGATCACTGTGAGTTCAAGAGCAGCCTGAGCAACATAGTGA
Source organism: Fukomys damarensis (assembly GCF_012274545.1). Lineage (NCBI taxonomy): Eukaryota > Metazoa > Chordata > Mammalia > Rodentia > Bathyergidae > Fukomys > Fukomys damarensis. The sequence continues at coordinate 7,691,264 of NW_022900925.1, forward strand.
GTTCCAGGTCATTCTCACTACATAGTGAGAACCTGTCTCAACCCCCCACAAAGTAGATGTCCCCCCCAAGCCTCGTGCACTCAAGGGTGGGGCTATTGGGAAGTAATTGGATCATGGGGGTGTGATAATCACCAGTGCGTTAGTCCACTGATGAGTTTATAGCCGTGTGGTATTGGGAAGTGAAGCCTGGTTGGAGAAAGCAGGTTAGTGGGGCGTGGCCTGGAAAGGTCCGTCTGTCTCCCTCCTCCCTTGATCGGCTGTCTGCTTCCTTCCTGTCATGCCGTGAGCAGGCCTCCTCTGTGCCCCTCTGCCACGCTGCCCTGCCTTGGAGCCAGAGGACTGTGGACTGAAACCTCCACCATCTGTGAGCCAAAATAAACCTTTTTAAATTGTGCATATCCGGTGTATTGCATCTCAATGATGAGGAAGTAACTAAGGCATTCCCTGATCAACTAAACATTGTGAGTCTCACTAAATTGCTAAATTACCCAGGCTGGTCCTGAACTTGCAGTCTTCCTGACTCAGCCTCAGAGTGCTGATTTCTAGGCATGTGCCACTGCACTCGTCGGTCTGTGCTTTTTGAACAAAAGTGCTCATTTCATGATTCCAGACTCCTTGTGATTCTTTTCTATATGGTAAACACTTGTCACAACATCAAGCTCAGCAAAAATGAAAGATTTTATTTGAGTACCTACTATGTGCCATGCTTTCCACAAGGCCGAGCAGAGATAGCAGGGCACAAAGCTGAGGTTAGAGGTGAAGGGCTTCCTTGGGGAGACTTTGGAAGTGTGCTGTCTGTCACTCTCAGGCAGGGATGGCAAACCTTTTAGAGCTTTCAATGACATAAACAGCCCACTGAGGCACATGTGCCATAGGTTCGCCACTGCTGCTCTAGGGTGACTGACAGCTGGTGTTTTTCAAGGATTTGAGGCTCACACTGAATCTGTTGAAAGCCGGTCCTGAGGTCTAGTGTCCTTTGCTCTTTTTCAGGCACCTTTATTCTTCCTCCTCATTTGCTTATCATATGCACAGAAAACTCCAGGATTAGTCCACAGAAAACCTAATTAAGTTGTAAAAATTCTTCAGAGACACTCTTTTAAAAATTCTACAGACATGAGTCCTTGTCCTAATTTAATCCTGAGAAAGGATCCTTATTTTAGCAGTGGCTCATGGAAGAGAGTTATTGAGGCATTTGTTTTTGATTTGTAATATAATTTAGGAATAGAAATAGGAAGACTTAACTTTAAATTTAGTTCAGGTCTCCTGTTCTCATTTAGCAAGTGTTTTATTGATAAATACCCACAAGCATTCGTTGTGCTTGGAGGGAAAAGTAGAACCATGTTGAGTACTTGACAATCTGAGGACACACACACTAAAATGAAATCTAATCTAGGACTCAGTTTACATTTTTTGTACAAGATGGTGGGGACTGAACTCAGGGTCTTGCACATGCTAGGCAAATGCTCAACCACGGATCTATACCTCAGCCCTGGTGTCTTCATATTATAAGAAAAGAGTCTGGATGCTAGGGCTTTGTCGTGTGGTGTGGGCACGTCAGAACCTACCGCTACAGTATTACTGTGAACGGCGATGGAGCAGCGCTTTCCAACATTACTGTGCGTGCAGATCGCCTGGGGCTCTTGTGAAAATGCAGATCCTGATTTAGTACCTTGAGAATGTGGAGCCTGAATCTGAAGGAAGAAAAACGCCTCTATTCCTGTGCAGCACTACTAGCAGTTCTCTGGCAGATATAGCAACTTGGTTTCTTACAGTCTGATGCAGTTGTTTGTGTGTTTGCAGTACTGGAGGTGGAACCCAAGAACTTGATCACACTAGGCAAGTGGTTATATCCTGGGATGGAGAGGGGCTTTACCAGTGAGCTGCATCCCTAGCCTCCACTCCCTTTATTGAATTTTGTTTGAGTCAGGGTCTTGCTCAGTTGCCTAGGCTAACCTTAAAATTGTGGTCTTTTATTTTGTATTTTTTGGTACCAGGAATTGAACTTGGATCCTTGTGCTCGCAAGGCAAGTGGCGGCACCACTGAGCTAAATCCTGGGCCCTAAACTTGTGATTTTGATTCAGCCTACTGAGTACCGACTGGGATGACAATTGTGTGCCACTACCACGCCTGGCTGAGTAATTCTGACTATGTGGAGCTTGAGTCATATTCCTCATGTTCAGGGCTCAGCCCCACAGGCTGCCCCCACTTCAGACGCAGTTAGTGTTACCCATATTCCAGCATGTCATTCACTGTATTTCATCTTATACTACCTCGAGCCCTCACTTCCAGCGCCCTCCCAACTATGCTTTAGCTGGTCCTTGGGCCATAATTTGAGTAGCAAGACATTTGGATGCTCCGGAGGTTTTTTTTTTTTTTGGTTTTGAGACAGGGTCTCACTATGTAGTTGAGACTGACCTGGAACTCACTATGTAGCCCAGGCTGGTCTCAAACTCACAGCGATCCTCCTGCCTCAGCCTCCCAAGTGCTGGGATTACAGGCGTGCGCCACCATGCCCAGCTGAAAGGAGGGTTTTTTAATTGTCTACAAGACATGTTAAATCCTAGAATTAGATTGGATTTAGATTTTGGGGATTATATATGAGGTTATGCAAGATCATGAAAAGAACACAAGCTTTGGCATAAGCCATCTCTTTGAGTCAGTCCATCCATCTATCTATTATCTGTCCATCTATCTATCTATCTTTCTATCTATGTATCTATCTAACTAATCTGTCATACTGAAAATTTGCCCAGGGCACATTTGTGTATGCTAGGCAAGTAGTCTACCACTGAGCTCCATCACCAGCCTTTTTATAATTTTATTTTGAGACCAGGTCTCACAGAGTTGCTCGTCTTGACCTTGAACTTGTGATTCTCCTGCCTAAACCTCCATAGTAACTGGGATTATAGGTGTGTACCACTGTCCTTGAATATATTTAATCCGAGGACAGATGGTTATAGGCTGGTCTCTGGAAGGCTCTACCGAGGATGGACCGACCAGGAGCCTGCCTATGGAGAAAATGTGGGATTCAGTCAGTAGCAGGAGTACATGGCAGTGTGGTGTGACATGCAGAGGCAGGTGCAGGGTGTGGACTCTGTATGAACCATGATAGTGAGAGTTTGGGAGGGGCTTGCCAGATATGCACGGTGTTTAGAAAACCTAGTAGAGCCGGGAGTGGTGGCACATGCCTGTAATCCCAGCACTCGAGAGGCTGAGGCAGGAGGATCACTATGAGTTTGAGACCAGCCTGGGCTACATAGTGAGTTCTAGGTCAGTCTCAACTACATAGTGAGACCCTGTCTCAAACCCCCCCCCAAAAAAAGAAAACCTAGTAGAAGGGATGTGGCCTCATATCTTGAGATGGTTTATCATGTCTAAGGGGATGCTGGATGCATTGTGTGGTTATGTTTGTGGGCTGGGTGTGAGGTCTGCTGCCCTTGTGTGGACTGTTTGGGCCATGATCAGAGTGGGGCCAGAGCCTCCCTAGAGTGGACAGCAGAGTGCAGGGCAAGAGAGAGGCTGCTCTGCCTTTGAATCCCAGCTCAGTCCCTGCTGCCTGTGCAACCCCAGGCAAGTTACAGAATATTTCTGAATTTTATAGGGTCCCCATGAGGGCCAGGAAACTGTGGAGGAAGAGCCTGACACCTTGTATACACCCTGTAAGTGGAGTTTATGTATTCCTGCGTGCTCTGATGATCGGGCCAAGTTGGATGCTGAGAGCTGCCTGATAATGGGGGGCTCCCATTGAGAGGCTGCTGGTGTAGGAGAGGGACTGCCCCAGACCCCCATGAGGTCACAGTGCAGGACACAGATCCTCTGGACCTCCATGAAATGTAGATTCTGAGTTCAGTTGGTCATACTCCTAGGGAGCTCCCAGGGGTGCTGCGGGTCCTGGCCTATCCCTCGGAGTTGCAAGTCTGTCGCCACTTTTTGAAGGTTTCAGAGTACACACATCCCCCTTGCTAAAGCAACTGAAACTGCCACTGTTGGCCACTCTAGTTTTGGGGAAGCCGCTGCATAGCTGGTTGCTGCTGCTTGGGCTGGGCTAATTAATCTTAATTGCTTCTATCTGGGTCTGATGGGCCTTTGGCATTGTGGACACTCCCTCCTGAAAGAGGCTCTTCTTATAATGAGGAAAAGGCCATTAACTGGGAGAGGTTGAGTTCAAGAGGTTTTAGAAGGACATAAGCATTGTTGTTTGTCTTTTGCCTGTTTTTGGAGCAAAGGAGAGGGAATGGATAGAGGTGTTTTTGGTGTTTTTTTTGTTTCTGGTACCGGGTATTGATCAGACTCTGGACCTAGTGTTTCAAAGGCAGGCGGATGAACCACTGAGCTAAATCCCCGGCCTTTTTGGTGTTTTGAGACAAGGTCTCTCCATGTAGTTCAGGCTGGTCTCAAACTCATGGTGATCCTCCTGAGTGCTGGGTTTACAGGTGTGTGTGTCACCATGCCTATCCCCCCGCCGGACCTTGTCATATTAGGTAAGCGACATCCTGGGCCAGTGTTCTAGAGCTCTGTGTTGGAGATGGTTTCACCAAACTGGACCTCTAGCTTCGCTTCTGCTGCCTGGGTTATTGCTGTGGTCCATGTACAGCAGGGTCCCCAGTCTGTCTCTTCTAGTGGCATTCATGTCCATAGTGATATTGCAATGATTTTGTAGCCAGTTTTACCACAGAACTGTCCTGTTTAAGATTTTTTTCATTGCCAAAATATTTGGGACCAAAGAATGTTTCAGATTTTGAAATATTTCATATAAATTATGAGACATCTTTAGGGTAAGACCCCGATCTAAACACACAATTCATTTATGTTTCATATATACCTTACACATATACCCTGATGGTAATTTTAAAAATATGTTTAGTGTGCCTGTGTTTACATAACATCAGCTGTGAATTTTCTGCCTGGAGCATCATGTGGGTGGTACTCAAAAAGCTTGTGGGGTTGGGGATATAGTTTAGTGGTTCCGGTGCCTGCCTTGCAAGTGCAAGGACCTGAATTCGATCCCCGGTACCAAAAACACAAACAAACAAACAAAAACTTGTGACTTTGGATTTTTGAATAAGGATGTCCAGCCTGCCATTGTTTATGAGGCCCTCGTCACCAGGCCCGTCTGCCTTACCAGCTGCATTTAGCCATTTCATCGTGTGCATTATTTTGTCAAAATCATGCAACATTCCTAATTCTCGGATGTGACTTTGTTTTCTGTGTCCCTGGACATCTTGTTTCTTTTCCCCGAAGTAGGCTTTCTCCCCATCTTACCTCTCTGTCTTTTCTTTTTTACAGTTTTATTGAGATATAATGCATATATTATTGAAAATGCAAAATTCAGTCATTTTATAAAAAGAATATTCACAGAATAGTGAAAGTGTTGTCATGATTAATTTTCAAAAAAAAACTTTTTTGGGGGGGTGTTTTTTGAGACAGGGTCTCACTATGTAGTTGAGACTGACCCGGAGCTCACTATGTAGTCCAGGCTGGTGTTGAACTCACAGCAATTCTCCTGCCTCAGCCTCCCAAGTGCTAGGATTACTGGCCAAGAAGCAGTTTAAAATGAAAGAAGACAATTTATTCAAAGGTAGGAAAAGTGGTGGGGGTAGACACACACATATACACAGAGAGATAGAGGGAGAGAGAGAAAAGAAACTACTTCGGACATGTAGGGAGAATTCCAAAGTGAATTTCTCCGCCTACTGTCTTTTAAATAATAGCCATGCTGGTGGATGAAGGTGTTATCTCATTATGGATTGAATGAGTTTTCCTGATAATCCAGTTGAGGATCTCTGTGCAAATTTAATGGCAATTTTTAAAATCTTCTTTGGAGAAATTGTCAGATTTTGTATCCATTTTTGGCTGGATGATTTTATTTATTTTTGCTACCGTCCCTTTTCATTTTCCTTTCCTTTCCTTTTTTTTTTTTTAAGCAAAATTCACTCCCTGAGGTAAAGGGGGAGATTAGTTTCTCCTACTGTACTCTTCTCACAACATACATTCCTTAACCTCTCACAACACAGTGTGTGGGGAGTCCTCACACCAGTGACCAGTTCTGCAACGGACACGAGCTGGGGGTTCAGTTCTGACACCGAGGGAGGATTGAATGACGTACTTCAGGTTGAGGGCTATGTCTCCCTGACTGCCACCTCTTGCAGTGCCAATCCCAAGCACAGGTTGTGACCCATACTTCTCTCTGACCCACTACAAACCAACAACCCTCTCCTCAGACTCAATGAAGTTTCTAGAATAGTTTGTTGTTTTCCCATGGAGAAACACTTCGCTGGTTTATTATAAAGGCGATTACAAAGGATATGGATGAAATGATGCACAGGGGCCTGGGTTATACAGGAAGAGGTGAGAATCTTCCCTGCCCTCTCTGGCCACCCTCCAGAATCTCCATTTGTGCCCTGTCTGGAAGCTGTCCAAGCCAGACCTTTTGGGTTTGCGTGGAGGCTTCCTTAACATATTAAGTGATACATCAGTTTGGGGAGTCCCAAGGATGTTAGTTGTATGCCTGGAGAATGAATACGTGTAGTTGACAGTATTACAGAGTTGATCTTGTTTCTTGACTTTGGATGTTGACTTCCTATGTTCTTCTGCAGTATCTCTTACCATTCACCTGCTAGGTGGGAATTCTGGTGTCCTCACTACATGATGGCTTGTTTAAAGTCAAGGATTGGATTTCTGATCTTTGTAGACTCGGGCCTTCACTCACAGTCTAGCACCGGGACTCGGTAAAGAAACAAAGGACAAGAGTTCAGTCATTTCAGCTCTGGTGCTAACACATCTGGTTTGGGGCTTTCCACTGTGATTGCTGCTTGCCTTCTCGTGTGGGAAAAAACAGCAGTAGTTTGGAGAGTGACTGTCTTATGGAATTTCTGCTCAGTGCAGGCATTGCACACACCCAGACTCTGGGTAATAAAACGAACTGGGAAAGAGTGTGTGATTCAGCAGCACCCCTACTGCAGGGCAGAGAACTCAGATTTCATGAAGTAGGACTGTCACCTTGTAGCCATAGGACAGCAAACTGTTATTGTCTCCTGCTAAACAGAAAAACAGCCATTGAGGAAGTTGGCCTCCCTTGGGACTAAGTTAATTATGGGGTCACTCCTAGAATAGAAGGAGTCAGCTTTCATTGCTGTGACAAAATACCTGTGATAATCAACTTATAAGGAAACAAGGTTTACTTGGGCTCACAGTTTCAGAGGTTTTACTCCATGGTCACTTAGAGAGCTTAGTGTCATTACTCAGTAGGTGCTGAAGGTTGCTGCCTTTGTTCTTGGTGTGCTGTTGTTGTTCTGGAGAAGGCTTGATTATTTATTTCCCATTCATCACTCAGAATATTGCTTATTTATATTTTCTTAGCAAAAGAAAACTGCTTTCCTGACAGTCCTGGACATCTTGGTCACTGTTGTTTTTGGTGGTGGCCTTGTCTTTCTGACTACTTGCGGCTGTTGCCTGATTTAGTTTCCATCTTGTTTCTTCCCAGTCTCTTTTTGTCTTGTTTTAGCATTGTCATTGAAGGTTACTTTGCCCAAGGAAGTCATTGCCCTTTTATGGATCTTCGGGTTTGTCAAGGTGTGATTGGACTATGAACATAAACCAGATACTCTTTTTTGCAGTCTCCTCTCATCCAGAGCCTCTTGAGTGTGATGAAATGTGACCAAAATTAGAACTTTGACAGCAGGTCAGTAATTAAAGAGAATCTTATCTTAGAGCAGGGGACAGATAAACCAACATGTAGGCACAGAGTTTTTCTGCCTCAGATTGCACTTGGGGCCTGAAATATAGGAGTACCTTTGGGTAGGTAACTGCTCAGGATGAGGTAAATGCCCAGCTGTTGCTGGGAACCACAGACCTATAGATATCTTCAAGTTGTGACAATGCACAGGGAATGTCAGTTCCTACTTTCAGCCATCAGAAGCAGTCTTTGCAGCTGTCTGCACCCCAGTCCCTGGCAGCCCTGTCCCTGTCTATCACCTGATCTTTTAGGATGGCACTCGAAGGGCTCTCTGTCCATCTTTTTTCCCCATTCCCTCCTCTAACAAGGGAACAGAGAAATCTTCATTCTGGGCTCATGATAGCCCACTGAGGGAACTGGACAGAGAAGCTCTCCATTTCTCATTCCCCGCTTTAAAAGGAAGAAGTGATTTTTGGCCTTCAGCACATATAAAAAAAAAGGCAGGAGGTATGGATCTGTTGTAGTTAGGTGATGCAAGGGAATAGATTTAATACAGGACACAATGTATAGGTTTATTTTATAATATTAACCCCAAAGTCAAATGCGGAAGAGTGCAAGAGATCGATACATGCACTAGAGATCTGAAGAATCCAGCCAAGGGCCTGGATCCCACAGCAGTGTCCCACGTAAGTCCACCTGAAGCCTAGAGCCCAAGGCAGTGTCCTCTGTGAGTCCAGCCAGTGGCCTGAAGCCCAGGACAGTGTCTCACGTAAATCTGTATTGAGGATCTGTACTGGGAAGGCCCAATGGCCAGTGGTGGAAGCTACACAGCCTGTGCCGGCGAAATGAAGGATCTTTGCCACCAGACTGAGGGATCTGTACTGGAGCCAGGAAGTGACACTCAAGGCGAAGATCGGGGTTCCCTGAAGAGAACAGCAGCCATTCCCAGTGACAGCGAGCCCCCTAGCTCCTCTGACAGTGATAGCCAAGTTTACATCAGGAAAACTCCACAGCAAGCTTCTCCAAGAAAGTCAACAGCACACGATCTTCCCTCTCTTTATGCCATTGGCAGCAATCCAGGTGGGTCCTTCTGCACCCAGACCACGCTGATTCAGGTTCCCTGGGTGTCTCAAGTTTCCCATTAGTCAATCCATCACAGGATCTCAAAGGTCTCCTGGTCCCCCTAGCCAGTTCACAGATGTGTATGTTGATGAGGACTGCGGCGAGACAGGCAGTGAGCTGGAGTCTGTAGATGCTCTCGCCAGAGGTCTAAGTGGGCTCTGTGTTTACTCCTAGGGAACTTGTAGTGGATGCAGCCTCAGAGATCCTGATAGGTTCAGAATTTCACATGAATTTTCTGTGTCTAACCCTGGATGAAAAAGCAAGGGTGGAAATGAAACTAGGCTTCTCTGTGCAGACAGAGTTCTCTGGGTGGAGCCATTCTGGGTGTTTTGGGGGCGTGGGGAGCCCTGCAAGCAGGGTATAACACGGAATCCATAGGACCAGTGCCCTGATGCCTTAGCCGGTGACAAAGTTTCTGACTCCAGGAGCTAGGGATGCTGGGGAATCTCCAGGGGAGCTGGGGGATGCCCGAAGTCCTCCATCTCAGTCCCAGGGTTCACTGCTCCTGGCTTTAGGAAGTTGTTCACAGAAGCTGCTCTTCCTGCTGTCCCCAGATGCCACTCCAGGGGACAGTGGCATGGACCCTGCCTTACTCCCTCCAGAGATCCCCAGGGCTCTCTGGCACCCAATTGGAAACACTGCTATGGGAAGCCATGAGCTGACATTTTCCTCTGCCTATCAGCGTTGTTGTACAAGAGTGCCAGTCACTAGCAGGGCCATTCTGATGTGTTTCCAAATCACTTGCCAGGGGGAGTAGGGGTGCTGGGTTACAGTGGGTAGCTGGTGTGCTTTATTACTAGTCTTGGGGAAATGATTTCTCTGGTAAGCAGTAGAAGGTATAAATTATGCTTCGCTGCAAGTCTTCAAATATATA
>NW_022900925.1:7701571-7764687 GCF_012274545.1 Fukomys damarensis
ATATATATTTAGCTATAGCTGCAAATCTCTTTTTCTTTTTTGGGGGAACTGGGGATTGAACTCAGGCCCTTGCCCTTGCAAGGCAGGCAGCAGAACCTCTGAGTCAAATCCCCGGCCCCAGCTGCAAGTCTCTTACAGTTGAGGACCAATATGAGATGTGGACAAGTTGGAAAGGGTTACAGTACAGACCAGAAGCTGGTGTGATAGATAATCAGTTACCTGGTACTCCTAGATTCAGCTGTCCTGACTCTGCCAGCAGCCATGGCCTAACTTCCCATCCCTCTGCTGTGGTCACCCTTTCTTTGGTCCTTTGAAATTGCTTTCAAAGCCTCTTCCCAAGACTTTCTTGTATCCTCCTCATGCAGTTAGAAAAGCTGTTGGAATTCTTAGTCTAGACAAGCTTTAATGTTTGGGGTAAGAGCTTTCGTAGCTGCATTACCTCCCTCCTCCTCCTCCACAGTCTCTGATTGACTGTAAGGCTCTGGGTGTGATTCAGGCCCTGCAAATGCAGCTAAGAATGAGTCTCCGGGACCCAGACTCTGGGACCTCTCCAAATTCATATGTGAAAGTCTTGACCTCCAGGACCTCAGAAAGTGGCTGTATTTGGAGATAGGGTCCTTAAGGAACTAAGATAAAATGTAATCTCTTGGGTGGCACCTGATCCAGTTTGACTGGTATCCTTATAAGAAAGAGAAATTAGGATAGGCACACACAGAGGGAAGTCCTATGAGTACAGACACAGGGAGGAGGACAGCCATCTAAGAGCCCACAGAGAGCCCTCAGAGGGATCCAGCCCTTTGCTAACTTGATCTGGGACTTCTGGCCTCTTGAACTATAAGATTTGGTATTGGGGATTAACCCAGGGCCTTTGCACTGAACTACATCCCCAGACCCTTTCCTATTTTTATTTTGAGACAGTCTCATTAAGTCACTAGTTTTCCCAGGCTGGGTTCAAACCTTTGATCCTCCTGCCTCAGTCTCCCAGAGTGCTGGGATTATGGGAATGTGCCACCACGCCCAGCTAGTTTCTGTAGTTCAAACTGCCTAGCCCGTAGTATGCCTTACCCTTTTTCTGGATTTGGGCAGGTGACTTATCTACTTGGCATGAAACCTTGGAAAAACAAACAAACAAACAACAATAAAGCAGTATACTTGTCCTTATGTTTTCTTCCTAGCGAATGGGTCACTGATTCCATGTACTTTGTGTATCTTCTGTCTCCCTCATTGGACTGTGAGCAACATGAGGGCAGAACATGTGGGCCCAGAACCCAGTGCAGAAGAACTTTACAGGCATCTTTTGGGTAAATTTTGTCTGAAACAAGGGCCCTGGGTGAAATTCCTGACTCTGGACCTAAATCCAGATTTTTTTTTTCTTTTGGTACCTGAGATCAAACTCAGGTCCTTGCACTTGCAAGGCAGGCTGTGGAACCACTGAGCTAAATCCCTGGCTCGCAGAATTTTTAATTAAAGTGGCTGGTTTTCCACATTTAGCTCTCTGCCTAGAGAGCTCACATTGCAAGACGGCCTCCTGCTGGTTCTGCAGAGGGCCCCACATCTCTCCAGCCCCCCACCCTGGCCCTGAATGTGAGAAACGTGTTAAAAATGAGAGGCCAAGTTCCGTTATTAGTTTTTGTTTACATGTGGTGCACTGAGCCACAGATTATGTTAAATAAAGCAAGTCACAGCAGCGAATGGGTTTGAACGTTGAACGTTGTCACCCTCCCCCCCGCAAAGTGTTAACAAGGCCCAGGACCGGTTGGCTGCAGTGTCCCTCACATCTGCGACAGTGCTGGCCCACGCTGAACACCCTCTGGTGTTTGGAAAGTGAATGATTCAGCCTGTGTAAAGGACAGGTAGGAAATGCCACAGTGGAATCAGCTGGTGTGTCTGGAGGAGATTTCCACTTCCTTCCGATTTCCTCTTTGCTAACTGGCAGGCTTCCCGTTGCAGGCTCCTGCTGCCGGTTCTTCCTCTGTAGTCCCCCATGAAGGGTAAATATGTATCCTTTAACACCTCAGAGCTCCCTAGGTCCCTGATTTGGGGAAACTCATGACTTCCATTGGAATTGCTGATGACTCCTCACTCTTCCTATTTCGTATCCAGATTTCCTCTTCGTTTTTCTGTACCACTCCTTTAAAAAAATTGAGCTAAAACTCACACACTGTAACACTCACCATCTTAAAGTGTATAGTTCATTGTCACTTGCTACATTCAGAGCATTGTGCAGCCTCCACACTATCCACTTCTAAAAGATTTTCATCACCTCAGAAGAAACCTTGGACCCACTAGCCAGCCACTCCCCCCTCCCAGCCCTTTGGCAGCCACTACAGTTCTTTTCTGTCTCTGTGGATTTGCCCGTTCTGGGCATTTCGCAGGAACAGAATATATGACCTGGCTTCTTGCCTTGAATGTGATGTCTCCAAGGTTTGCCCGTGTAGTACTAGGGATCCTATGTCATTTCTTTCCGTGATCGAGTAGTAGAGTAGTCTGTTGTTAAGGATACTCGGTTGTTTGTTTCTCTGTCCATCAGGTGATGGACATTTGGGTTGTTCCCAAGTTCTTCCGCCGAGTTGCCTCAGGCGTGCTGGCTCTTTAGTCTGTGTTACTGCCGTACAAGTTGCTGATAGTGGGAACAGGAAGGCAGACGCGCGTCCTCGCTCCGGATCCATCCGCGATGCTTTATTAGTCTCAGTTTGCTTACTTCTTAAATGTTCGTGCGGTTCCCTGACTGCTTACTCAGTACTGCAGGATGTTGCCAGAGGCCCAGGTCCTAGACTGTGAGACTAAGCACTTCATAAATAAGCTGGAAAGGCAGATGTCAAATGATAGTTGGTTTTGTTCCTCATTTTTCCTTTGATTTTCTCCCTTTCTGTTTCCCCCGCTTCCTCTTTTCTGCTGTTGCTAACCACAGCAAATTCTCCTTTCCGTTGTTCTAATTTCCACTTTCTTCCCCTGGCCCCAGCACATAGAAGAAGTTTCTGGACAGTTTGCTGGAGATGAACACCGTGACGATGCCCTTGGGAGGACGGGTCAGGCTGCGTGCGGAGAAGGCGGTTGGCAGCACTGGGTGGAGGGCGATGAGCGGCGAAGTATCCACGGCCAGGAGGGGAGCGTGGGCCATGCAGTGTGTCCTCCCACTGGCTGAGACTCAGAGATTTAGAACTTAGTTTATAGACCGCTTTGAAGGCCTTTTGCAGTCTGGGACATGGCCAGACTGCTGGATACTTAGGCAGATACTCGAATCAGACCCAAGGGACACTCAGGGGAAAGCGGCAGCTGGAGGTGTGTGCTTTTCCTGGTATGTTTTCCTGTGTGTGTGTGTTACTTCCTCAGCTGAACTTGAAACTTCTTGAAGGCAAAGACAAAGGCAGCCTTCTTTCTCCCTGCTTGCTCGTGCCACCCCTTAGAGAGTTCTGAACAGAAACGGCACCCACACTATATGTGAAAGCAGTGATTTCATTTGTTTAGTTTTCAGATGATTTCAGATGGCTCTTTTTGTTTTCATGAGATTGTCATTTAATCTCCTCCACAGCCTGGCAAGGTGGATTTTGTTTCTCAGGTAAAGAAACTTCAGGCCCAGAGAGGTTAAGAACTTGCTCAGCACTCGTACAGCCAGCCAAAGGTTCCAACACTGCTCAGAGCCAGAGTTCTCAGCTCCCTCACCCTCCCTAGAAGGAGCTGTCTGGTTTTTGTAGCAGATAAGAACCAACATGGCTGTTGCTTGTTAGGGAGACAGAAGCAAGTCCTTATGCAATTGGACTGTGTTCATTTGGGAGATTTCTTTTTTCTTAACATCCTTGAATTTTCAAGACTGGAACTTGCTCTATAAAAGTTGAAGGTAGCCTTTCCTATTACCCAATCCGTATAGATTCCTCTTTTCTTAGCATCCTTCAGAGATGCTTCAAGGAAAGCCTCTTTCCTGCTAAATTGATGTGTTCCTCGTTTGCCACCAGAGGGTCTCATTTAAGGAACTGCTGTGGAGGATTCTGTGCGACAGGCACGCAGCCAGCTGTGAGTGTCCTGCAGCCTGGAATAGGTTCCGGGTTCACCATCGGAGCTCTGTGTGGGACTGAGGAGTCTGAGAAGTCTGGCTCCCACCGGATCTGGCAGAAGTGGCTGGTGTGTCAGAGCAAGGAAGCCCTGGAAAGTTTGCCTGGAGGAAATTCGGTCAAGATGTTCGCATTTAACACCTCTGGTTCTCTTCTAAACCAGAAAAGGGAAAGATTCTGACTTAAGGGATAAAGGAAGTTTTAGGGTTTTCTGCGAATGGAGCTCAGAGCGTGATGGATCCTAGATTCTCTGTGGCTGGGTTGAAGCAACAGAGAGGAAAAAAATGGCACCTGGGGGCTAGAGGGGTTGTGCCTTTGTTGGGCCTTTAGGCAAATTGTTGAATTCAGGAAACCAGTTGATCACTGTGGCCTTTGCTAGCTTAGCCATAGAACGTGCCTGCTGGGGTCTGTGCTGCTGGTGTGTGTGTGTGTGTGTGTGTGTGTGTGTGTGAGTGTGGGAGTGAGTGTTGCAGGGTACGCTCTTAGCTCAGGGTCCTCTGTGAGACAACAGCTGTTGGGCATAAGATGTAAGATTAGGAAGTCATTTCTTCAGACCGGGCCTTTTGGCACATTGACCAGGCAAGGGGTTCATTCATGGAACTGATACTCATTGAGCTCCTACTGTACGTAGGTTACAGCCTGGGAAACTGGACGTATAAGTGAGTGAAGCTTACAGACATCCCCCTGTTTCTGCCTTCTAGAGTTGACCAGTAAACTAAGTAAACTGCATGGTGATTTAGAAAGCCTCTAATTAGGGTGGGCAGAAAAGGTCTCATTAGGAGAGTATATCTGAGCAAAGTACTAGAAGACAGGAGGAAACAGGTGTGTGGATTTCTGGGAGAAGAGACTAGCATTCCAGGCAGAAGGCAGCAAGAACAGCATGTGTAAAGGTCCTGAGGCCTGAGCATTCTTAGACTGTAAGAAAGTTAGTATAGCTGGAGAAGAATGAGAGTGAGGAGCATGAGGAGTATTGAAGATGTGGCAGAGAGGTGACTAGATTGAGAAATAGGAGAGGCTCAGGGTGTGAGGATCTTAGAGACCCTCATGAAGTCCTGACATTTGCACTCAGTGCTCCACGGAGCCCTTAGAGGAGTTAGTGAGCAGGAGTGAGTCGATAAGGATCCCTCCGCTGCTTTGTTGATAATGGACTGTGAGAGAAGCAGGGTGAGTGAAGGATGAAAACAGGGAGATGAGCAGAGTACTAGTGCAATGGTAGAAGTGACAGGTGATGTCCACTTGAACCAGGGTAGTAGGTGTTGACATGATCAATACAGTTGGAATTTGGATGCATTTGGAAAGTAAGACCAGTAGGATTTGGTGATGGGTTGGATGTGTAAAAGTGTGAGAAATGACTCAAAGGTGGTTCCTAAGTCAGTGGTTTAAGCAGCTAGAAAGAAGAAGCCAGTGTTGCATGAGTAAGTGAGGGCTGGAAGAAGCAGATTTGGGGAGAAGATCAAGAGTTTGAGGTTCTTGTGTTGACTTGGCATTGCACAGAAATGGACAACCATATTGGTCTAGAAATGTTAATTAATTAATTTATTTGTTTCCCTGTGTACAGGGGTAACACATCGTACTAAATATGTAAGGTCATATCTACGTGGGTTTGATTACAGAAACTAACAAAGTATTCTCTAAATAATGAAAAAAAGAATAAGATAAGACTATAAGAGCAAGAAGCAATTTAAATATGTTCAGGGACCATTTTCATCTCCAGAATTAAGGATTATTTTGATGTTACATCATTGCCTTTTCTCTTTTACTTTCCTTTTTAGTTTTATTTTAGGATTCCCTATTTTTAATGTTCATACACAGATTTCTTTAACTGAAATACCGAATAGTTTCTCTGGTGTGAAAAACTATAATAGTACACAGGATCCTAATGAGATAATTAATAATGTGAAATAGGAAGTAAAGGGCTAAAGGTGTAGGGAAAGTGGGAAGGGTGGGGGAAAGGTAATAAGGGAGAGGAAGAAAATATGAGAAACTGAAAAAATGGAAATAAAGTGTTTGTAAATGTGGAGGGGAGGGGGGGTGAAGGGAGGGCAGGGACAAGGGGAAAAATGAGAATCAAGACCTATTATGTAAAGGTACAGAATCCCAATGATGAATGTAATTGTATTGTATACCTAGATTGTACCAATAACCTCAATAATAAAAAAAAAAGAGTTTGAGGTTCTAAATCTGTGGAATGGAACTGATTCTTGAGTTCAAGAGAGAAATGGGGGCTACAGATAGAAATTTGAAGTCATTGTAGTATAGATGGTCTTCAAGTCAGCACAATGGATGAGGGGATGGGCTGGATGGAGAAGTATGGGGACTGAGTTATAGGCCCCTGGAGTAGGAGGACAAGTGGAGGTGGTGAGGAGGAAATGACCACAAAGGTCAGAGGGCAGCGAGGGAGTGGGAGGAGACCACACAATTGCTCCCTGGGTTTTGAGAAGGAGCCACAGAGTGTGCGGGACACTAACTTCATGGTGCTCCCTAAGGAATGGGACACACAGGCACACCCCAGATCACACCGGAGTCAAGGTCATAGCCATAGGAATATGCACAGCTTTTGGTATTAGCATCATTTCTGGTACAAACTTAGACAAACGTGAGCATGGCTAGTGTCTGTGTTTACAGTTCTCTTACCTCCCCTAGGACCTCCCTGGCAGGCTCAGCTCACAGCTAGTTTTAGGGAAGGCGACACTATCCACAAGTTTCACGTGAGTGCAGTAGACATGCATTTCTTTGAAGGATTAACTTTTAATCACACAAGCAATATATGAATTAAACCGTGTATCCACAGGAGTAGTGATAACACCCCAAAGGGGAAGGGTGTTTTGGCAGAGGCATCTTCAGTCTTAAGTGGTTTATGGCCCTCCAGAGAGCCACAGTATATAAACAGATATGTAGCACGTCTGTGGTATTAAAATTTCATGGTAGCAGGGCGTGATTAGGAAAGAAATATCTCAAAAGCCTTCTTAGAGAGGATGATAATGAAAAAAAGAAAAAGGCTAAGAAACCTAGAATATTCTAAAGCTCTCTTTAACCTCCTTTGTCCTCTGGGGAAGTATTCTCTGAGGATTTATGGGCTTAATCTTTTTAAATCAATAATAATAGTGCATTATTTCTGAACTTTTCTTTTCTCCCACCGAATAATATATCTTGACGATATGTTCTGGTTAGCACATATACATTAGTGATTATTTACAAAAGCTCAAGAATATTCTATCCTATGGATGTAGCATAATGTTTATTTTTCTTTTGTGTGTGCGCGTGCTGGGGATTGAACCCCTGGTCTCACACATGCTAAGCACATACTGTACTACTGAGCTGTGCTCCCAGCAAGCACCTCCCCTTTCTTTCTCTTTCTGTAATTTTTTTGTTTGTTTGTTTTTGTTTTTGAGCTAAGGTCTTGCTATGTAGTACACGTCAGCCTTGAACTTGTGATCTTCCTGCCTCAGTCCCTTGAGTGTGGGGGTTATAGGTGTGTCCCTTTATTTTATGTACTTTAGTTGATGGATATCTAGTATGTTGCTGAATATGCTAGGATGCTTTCTTGTTTGTTTGTGGATATTAAAAATACCAATGAGGTATTCATTTCGCACAGGTGCCCTTGTGTGGGGGCCCTTCCTTTAAGATAGTGGAAGACATGCTAGAGTATGGGACCCTAAACAGGCTGAAATCGTCACGAGGGGAGGTGGCTGTACACCCATCGCTGCACTGTGGAGTGCTGTCTCCATACTCTTTGATTCCCAGAGGAGACTGATTTTTTTTTTCACACCTACTCTATTTGCGAGAAAACTGAAGTTTAAAGAAATGAAATAATTTGGCAAAGGCCATGCAGTACAGGTAGTGGCAGAGCGAAGACCTGGATTGGGGTCCCTGGCCCTAGGGGTGTGTGATGACACCAGGACCCCGTGGGTCTGTGCTCGAATGTGCCTGGTGGGGGGGCTGTCCTGGCAGCCTTACTTATACATAATAGGCTGGGTCCTCACGTTGTCAGTATGCAGATCTTTTTTATTCAGTTAAGAGTTCCCTTTTTCAAATATTAGAGTGCTTGAAATTATTCTTTATTGTATTGTGCTTGAATTGAATAAGCAAAATAGGCAAAGATTTGCCTTTAAAATTTTTGTTTGGGGCTGGAATGTGGCTTTGAGGTGGAGTACTTGGCCTAGCATGTGTGAGGCTGTGATTTGATCCCTAGCTCTGAAAAAAAGAATTAATTCATAATAAATAAAGGCTACAGAATACCATGAACAATAAAATCCCAAAGTGTGGAAAAAATGTGTGTGTATGCCTGTATATATGCATATAGAAGACACGGGATTCATCAAAATGCCAGGGGTAACTATGGCTGGGCCAGGGATTGGGGGAGTATGTAGTTCCTTTTCGGGGCTTCGCGTGGTTAGCTCTCCTCTCCAGTTTCCTTCAAATAACATGTATGAATATTGTAATAAAAATGTGTTGTAAAAAGGGAGCATCAATAAATATTTCATTGAAAAGCAAAAGGAAGGAAAGTAGAGAAGGAAAAGGTGCATTTGCCCAACTTGGTTCACACAAACTCTCTGAGATCCATTAGTAAAATTTGAGTTTGCCTTGGGAGTGAAATGAAGGAAGTCCCTTAGGACCCCACTCATGGAAAGCACTCATGGTGGCCCTGGGTGCCTTTGGCTCTAAGAGCCCTGAGGCTGGCCAAAGGCAGAATAACCTCTCTGTGTAATAGAACCCCCGCCCCCAATCAAGACCCTGTGGTTGGAACAAGTGAAAGGGTGTCTGCTTTGCCCCACCTGTGAGCTCTGATTCGGAAAGCCACTGGCTGTCTCCCCAGTGGAGGCTCAACTTCCACCACCTGTGAGGGCTGCATTGTGCTGGGGCTGAACTTGGGGAGCTGTGAGGGTTAAGTAGGGTGTAAGGATGCATGTGGTGGATCCTTCTCTTGAGTTTACTTTGGGGCCATGGTTCTATTTAAGAGGTTGGGAGAGAAAAGAAAGGCTTGACTTTGGGAAGGCACTGTTGGCAAAAAAGCCAGTGTTTTCCAGTCACTGGACAAAGCTTGCCCACCTAAGGAGTGATACATAGAACCTGGTGCAGAAAGGGCAGTTGCTAAGTAGGGAAGTGGGGCTAGAAGTTGGCACTGTAAGAACTCTGCAGGACAAAGGGGCTGGGGACGGCCAGCGCATGTCCTCGGCTTCTTTTGTGTTTTAGCAGCAGCAAGATGAAGTTCTGGTACATCTCTAGGGAAAGATGAGTTAAACCCTTCCTGGAGCAGTTTTCACCAAGAGAAGGACCAGTCAGGACCATCTTTCTATTCTTGGCTGCCTTTTGGGAATCTTAACTGGGCAGGGATGAGGCAGGAATGCTCGGGCCAATGAAATCAGACCAAGTGAAGCTCCTCAAGTGATGCAAGGAGCACCCAAAGGTGAGAAAGTGGGCAAGCTGGCCTGTGGTATCACAGGAGACCTGAGGCATTGGTAATGACACCTGTCATATGCTAAGCAAGCCCTTGGGGCCTGACAGTATGCTAGGAGAGAACTGTATCGGCATTCTCTACTTCAGTCTGGAAGGGAGACGCTTGAATTTGTACATTTGGTTGGTGAGGAGTACAGTACCCTGCATAAGATCTCCCAGCTAGAAAGTGGTGTCCCAGGTCTGTGTGACCTGGCATGAACACTAACGCTCAGTGCGACACAGCCACAGCCCAGGATGGGAGGCAGGGCTTGTCAGCAGATGGCACAGCCCTTTCCCTAGCTGGACAGAAGGACTCAGAAGACACAGCCCCCTGATACAGAGCAAAGGACAGTTAGCAGTAGTGCTTATTAAAATTGTGTCATGTTCTTATTTTATTCAGTGTTAATCTGTGTCTTCTTAAGCATTTTTATACATACATATATTTTTTCTCTTTATCATTGACTAATTGATGAATTGATTGATTGTACTAGGGATCCAATCCAGGAGTGCTGTACCACTGAGCTACTTCCCCAGCTCCTTTTAAAAAAGTTTTGAAGCCGGGTGTGCTGGTGAGTTCGAGGCCAGCCTGGGCTACATAGAGAGTTCAAGGAGACCCTGTGTCACCCACCTAAATCCCTCCTCCTTCTTTTTTGATACAGGGACTCACTAAATTTCCCAGGCAGGACTTGAACCCTTGCTTTTCCTGCCTTAGCCTTCCCAAGTGCTGTGATTACAAGCACGAGCCACTATGCACAGCTTGTTTTTGTATCTTTAAGCCTTGTTCTAATCTTTAATTTCCCTTTCCAAAACATTTTTTCCTTGTCTACTTGCCATTTGTTTTTTAAACTGTGGTAAAATATCCATAACATAAAACTTGCCATCTTCACCATTTCTCAGTGGCATTAAGTACATTTATATTCTGGTACAGTCATTACCACCACCCAGCTTCAGACCTCATTTCTTCTTGCAAAACCACAATTCTCCCCATTTTCCACTTCTCTGGGTCCCTGGCTACCAGAATTCTACTCTCTATCTCTGTGAAATTGACTTTTTTCTTTAGGCTGATTTTGCTTTCTATACTAAAATATTTTTAAAGCAAATGATTTATGCTTTTACAACAAATATGGATTCATAGAACAGTATGTATTGATCAGGGGTAGCTTTGGTTTTTATCATTTTACACATCCCTGGAAAAGCAACATGACAAATGGTCAGTGACAGAAAAAGATCAGACTTTGATAAAATGACTCACCTTGGCTGGGGGTATAGCATGCTTAAGGCCACAGGTTCTATCCCCACCACTATAAAAAGGGAAAAAAAAATGTGTTTGTCAAGAACAAGTGGGAAAGAGACCCCAGGAAACTTGAAGGATAAGTTAAGTTCCTTAAATAAATTCAGGAAGTGATAAGCTAGAAGCAGCTCATACCATTTATAAAATATGCAGCTCCCTCCTGAAGAAAGCAAGGATTCAGGGTGATTTCCTGCCCCAAAATAAGTCCACAGGGCCCTCTGAGCTCAGGCTGTGGCCTGTGTTTCCCACACTGGGCATCTCCGGCTTCTTCAGATCCGGCTGCCAGAGTGAGGTGATGGCGACCACAGCATGGGCCTGGGGGTTCTCTGCACCTCACCAGCCGAAGGTTCTACCTCAGTGCCCAGGAGAGGGGCGCGCTTTCATGCGGCTGAGTGGCAAATTGACATTTGTGTTTGGCCTCATCTGTCACTGCATGCTTTTGGCTGGGGCTGGAAGGCATGTTTGATTTCAGCGTAATGCTTAATGACTGAGTGGAACAACTGAGATCTGTGAGATTAACTGTTGAGCAGTCAGCTGAAATGTGTGGGAACGCAAGCCTGCAGGAAGTTCAAGTTCAAAATCTGTGACCCTCACTTCCCACTGATGTGGTAGAATTTTGTTACAATTCTCGAATTAGGGGTGAAGAAGATACCTGCTTAGTAGGCGTTTGTTTTTTGTTGTATTCTTCTTGCGCTAGAAGTAAAATCTTATTTTTTTCTTTGGGGAACCAAAGAAGCAATGAATTCATAGGAAATGAATGGTTCAGTTGAAATAAATAGTTTTGGTTTGGTCAGACACAGGCGTGACCTGAATCCTCCTAGCCACAGTGGACCAGGAATGGACACGTGACCCAAGTTGGTTCAGTGAGCTCCCTCTTTCCCTAGGACCTTGTGCTGGGTATTGTGAAAAATGCTTTTTCCTACCCTGCTTATTTAGGAAGCAGGGGCTGCATGCCGTGTCTTTGCTAATACCTGAGAAGCATCTGAAAATGAAGCTACCAAATAAAAAACAGTTAAAGTGGTATTGTTTGAGTGGCTGGATCCATTAGCACCTGAGGGCCGTGCACTCCTGGACTGCCAACTTTTATGAGCCGGTAAATACAGTACTGCCAACACTTCATTTTGTGTGTATGTATTATGCTGCTGCGTCTAATTTGGACAAGATTCCAGTGGCTTGCAACTTACTATCACATCCAAAGCAATTAGATCATGAACTTTATATATAGTAGAGGAAAGGACCATATTTTCACACTGTGATGTGATTTTCCAGGTTGCAAGGACGAGCTGTCATTGTCCTAGTGAGATTCCAGAGAAGGGCCTGGGAGGCCTGGTGTGGAGTGGAGAGACTGCTGGACTAGGACTTGGGTACACAGGGCCTACAGTGCCTTTGCCTTTGCTGGCTGGGTAACGTGGGCCAGACTCTTGACCTTCAAAATCTGTGAAATAAAGGAATTAAAACTAGTGGTCTCTGAAGTCACTTTCAGTTCTATATGATTCTGTCACAGCGTGACTTAGTGGGCAATTAGAATAGGTATAATATCAAAGGGAAAAAGATTAGATATATTCTTCAAATCCCAGATTACCAAAAATTACTTGAAAGTACAAAACCACTTTGATATAACTTTTGTACATTGAAATGCAGCCTCTACACAGAAATAAGAAATATGCTTACAATGTGAGTGTATAGTTTTAGGGGTCTTTACAGCCTTTGGACCCCTGTGTAGACACTGTCAGCACTAGGACATAAATGCATACTTAGTTTTCTTTTCAAATCAGTACTTTCCGCCAGGCATTGTGGCGCATGCCTGTAATCCCAGCACTCGGGAGGCTGAGGCAGGAGGATCACTGTGAGTTCAAGACCAGCCTGGGCTACATAGTGAGTTCCAGGTCAGTTTCAACTACATAGCGAGACCCTGTCTCAAAAAAACAAAAAACAAAACAAAACAAAAACCAGGTCAGTACTTTGCTCCAAAAGTGACCATGATCTTGGCCTTTTTTCTCCCCCCAGTACCCCAGGATTGAACTCAGGACCTTGCATTTGCCAGGCAGGTGCAGCACCCTTGAGTTACAGCCCCAGCCCCTTGGCTTTAAAAAAAAATCTTATATTAATTTTGCTTGCTTTTGAATGTTATGTAAATAGAGCATAGAAGAAGTCCCCTTTTTTGTGGTTTTTTTGGTGGCGATGAGGGGGGCCATCTGACTCTTCTCCCTCCATATCACGTTTGTGAGATTTACTCACACGGTGTGTGGCAGCAGTTCGTTCCCATTGCTGCAGAAGAAGTTGCCATGTGGATGGGCCAGTCAGGTGTCCTGCTGTTGGGGAGCGTGTGGGTTGTTTATACTACGTTACTATGAAGAGTACTATCTTGGACATTCTTGGACATGCTTTTGGTGGACAGAAGCTCATTTGTGATGGGTAGGCATCTACCCGTAAGCATTGTGAGGTCATGAGGCGGCACGCGTCGCATATATTCAGCTTGGTAATTACCGAGTTTCCCATTCCCACCAGCAGCCTGCGAGTTCCGTAGTTCCTTCCTTGTCTAGGGATGGTATTTTAAATTTTAGTCAGCTAGTCTTTTGAATTTTACTCATAGTGGTCCTGCAGTGTGTCTGTTCTATCTTTACCTTAAATTAAATAATTTCTCAACTTTATTATCAAATAATTTTAAAACTACGACAGGAAAGTTGAAAGAATTTTATAGTGCACTTATGTACCCACCATCTAGACTGTCATTAACATTTTATACTTGCTTTATCACGAATCTGTCCCTCTAGCCAAACATCAGTATTAGTTTTTCAGCATTTCAGAGTAAGTTAAGATCAGCAGTATCCTTCATCCCCAAACCTGCAGCATTCAGAGCACTGACTAGAACACCAAGTTTATAGTTATTTTTTTCAAGGTACACATTGAGTATCTCTCATCTGAAATGCTTGGAAATGAAGTGTTTCGGATTTCCTTTTTTTTTGTTTGTTTAAATTTATCAGTATATATTCGTAGCACATAAATGTTAACATTCCTTGTGGGGAGTTGGTACATGTCTGTAATATATCTTAATTCATTTTTTCATCCCCTTTCCCTTCCCTTTCTTGATCCCCCCCTTCTTCCTCCTCCTCTTGTACATGTGTATCGTATATAATGTTTACATCGCTTATGTGGAATCATTAGAGAAATGCAAATTAAAACAATGCCATGATTCCATCTTACCCGAGAAAGAATGGCCATCATCAAGAAAGCAAACAGTAACATGCTGTCAGGCTATGGAGAAAAGCAACTCTTCTATATTGTAAACTAGTAAAATCACTATGGAAATAAATGTGGAGAGTCCTCAAAAAACTGAAACTACACATTCCATTTTACCCAGCTATTCCCCCCTCGTAGGTATTGTCCTAAAAGAGTCAAAAACATCACATTATAGTGATACATGTATACCTATGTTTATAGCAGCACAATTCATCATAGTTAAATATTGAAAGTAACCTGTAGGTCCATCAACAGAGTTTTCTAAATTTGAGAATATTTGCAAATAAAATGAGATATCATGGGAATCTAAACATAAAATTCATTTATTTTTCATATATATCTCATATACATAGCCTGAAGGTGAGTTTTTTCTTTTTTACCTGAAGGTAATTTTATACAAGATTTTAAATAATTTTGTTCATGAAACCACTTGTAGCATTGTGTTGGAAGTCAGAAAGTTTCAAATGGTGAAGCATTTGTGATTCTCAACCAATTCTCAAACCGTTTTTGGTGCTCAACCAGAATAATTTATGTACAATCAATGCACATATCTTAAGGATCATTTACAGAGTCTTTTTTGGGGGGCGGTTTCCAGGATTGAACTCTGGATCTTTTGTTTTTGTGGCAGGCGCAGTACTACTGAGCTAAATTCCTGGCCTGATTTGCAGAGGTTTGATAAACATATACCTCTGATACTTGTTAAAGCTCTTACCTAGATGTCCCCCAAAGCCTCATGGGGTCATAGGTGGGGATTTTCTAGACTGTGGGATACTGGGGTTAAGGATATGATGCTGGGATTAAGGGTGGTGTGTGATTACTAAATCTCTCTGCTGATTTATTTAGCATAGTTTTAGGTGTGGATGATAGAAAGGCCCACCCTGGGTAGGCAGGTAGCCTGGAAGGGATAAAAGGCTGCTACTTTCTCACTGCTGCTCCCTGGTGTTGCTTATTGCCTTCTGCCTGCCACACCATGAACTGTTTCTCCTCTGCCATCCCCCTCTGCCTTGCCACCTTTCCTTGGAGCCAGCTGATTATGGACTGAAACCTCTGCAAACAGTGAGCTAAAATGAGCCTTTTACCTAACTTTTGGGGCTGGATATTTTGTCTCAGCAATGAGAAATGTAACGTAAGACAACAGTGTACGTGACTATTACTCCAGGATGTTCCTGTCAGCTCTCCTGGTATCCCCATGTAAAGTGACTGCCACTCTTGATTTTTTTCACCCTTTTGTCACACTGTAGTTCTCATTTGCATGTTCCTGATGATCAGTAATGCTATGCACTTTTAAATGTGTTTATTGGACATTTGGGTTTCCTGTCTTGTGATATGTCAAAGGATTGCTTTTAAATTTTACAGGCAAGGATGTGGGAGAACAGTTCTGCTGAATAGTGGGAGTACCAAGAGTCTGTGGCTGTGACAGATTTTGTCTCAAGGTACCTGCCATCAGCTGGAGGTGAATTTTCACATCTTCAGGGCTTCTCAATGTCAAGAGCAAGGAAATGCTCATTTGTTAAAACTTGCCCCAAGATAGAATGGAGTAATGCACTTTCTAAGCATGCTGCTTAAAGCTTTATCTTCTAATCATTTCCAGTTATGTAACTTTTCCCCCATGAGTGTCAGCCCCATAGAAGAACTGAAAATCATTAGCAGACTTTTCAAGAGACTTGACCAGCAGCTGCCAGAGGAAGTGTGACTCTGAGTCCCTGCTTCACCATCAAACTTGTCTTCATATTGAAAGGCATGGGTGCTGGCCTCAAAAATTGTTCTCAGAGCAGTTGACAGCGCTGATCTTTTAAAAAGTCATTTCCCCTCTCAGCTCCAGGGTTGGCAGGCCTTGCATTTTAGGGCTTCAGGCCATGTTCCCAGCCTCTTCCCAGGCCAAGGACTTAGGAATTGCCACAAATTTTTAAGCAGCAGCATTTCCTCCTTCTCCCGGAAGCCCTGTGCCTGGGTACAGGTGGCCTGTTACCAGGAGTGGGCTGGGGTCAGGAGAGAAGCAGGGGTCACGTTTTCTGTTTCTTTCTTTGTTTTTGTTTTTATAATTTTCCTCCCCTTCCACCTCACGTGGTACCAGGGATTGAACCCAGGATCTTGCACCTGCTAGGCAAGCACTGTCCCACTGAGCTGCATTCCCAGCCCCCTTTTTTGGGGTGGGGGGAGTGATACAGGGATCGAACTCAGGACCTTGTGCCTGCCTTGTGCCACTGAGCTAAATCCTCGGCCCACCAGCCCTTTTTAGTTAATTTATTTTTTAAAAATTTTGATATAGGCTCTTGCAAGGTTGCCTAGGCTGGCCTTGAACTTGTGGTCCTCCTGCTCAGCATCCTGAAAAGCTGATAATTACAGGTGTGTGGCACCTCACCCAGTTTAGGTTTCTGTTTGTCAACTCTCATTTTGGAAGAGGCTCCTGACCAAGGTCTACTGTGCTGCCTGGGCTTGTGTTTGGTGGCTCTGGGCCTCAGTTCCATCACTGAAGCTGTCAGTGAGAGTCCGGGTGGGAAGCATGATTGCGGAATTAGTAAGGATTTGGAAGAAGGGATGGTGAAGCACACCTGGAACGGGCTAGGCGAGCGAGATCTATAGTGGGAGGAATGCACTGCTCAAAAGAAGTCACAGCCACTGCCAGCCCATAGCCCTCCCTTCCCCTAGTCCTCTTCTTTCCCAAACCTGTCTTCATGCTCTCCTGACTTTGCTCTATCCAAATCCAAAAGTCCTGACATGCTTATTCATACTAATGTGTAAATGACTTGCAGGCTTCAAATAACTGTCCCTGACAAATGGCCAGTGTCTAAATAGAAGCTAATACAAGCAAATTGCCTTAGCTTGCTACATGCTGCTCTCTTGAGATCATGTTGGATTGTGGATTCTTTTATGTTTTCTCTTCCCTGGTGGTGGTGCCAGTCATATCCTCCTCCCATCTTCACCTCTAAATTGGTCCCCTTAATCCTTTCCACTTTGGAGCCAGACTTTGTGATGGTGGTAGAGACTCTGAAGATGAAGCCACAGAGCAGTGGATTATATTTATTTATTTTTCAGTGGATCTTAATTGTATGTGTTTTTATTGGTGATTCCCCCAGACAAACCCAAGACACAGGTATGAAAGAGATCCCTTTTCCACAAGGAAATCTAAGGCACAGAGAATCATGTCACCCGCCCCCAGTCTCTGGGAAGTGGCCGGGCTGGAGATCAAGCCCAGTGCTCTTTGACCCACCATCCAGCCCAGGAACTGGATGAAAACCAATAGCAGGAGTTGTCCAAAGGCATAAATAATCTTCCACCGTGTCATCCCATTCAACAGCCTTCTGTTCTTGGCTTTTCTGGTCCTCCTTTTTCCATGACACAGCCTAGGGCCAGGGTTCTCCAACTCTGACCTGGATTCTTCCCCAGTTTTGACTTGACTTGTCCTTTCCTTGTGCGACACATTGTTAGCTCTGCTGCAATCTCTGTCCCTTTCTTTCTCTGTTTATCCTCAATAACATTTCCTTAGTAAGGAGATGTCTTCAGTACTTACACTCTGGGGGCTCATGTTGGCTTCCTCTATCTTTGAAACCCACAGTCCGTAATGCCTATGGGGCCCCGGCCCATGCGCACCCCCTCCCTCTGCTGCTCTTCTAGATGTCCAGCACACAGGTCTGCATTTGATTGTAAACTCTCAACTTCTCCAAGAGAGTTTAAAAATACACTCCCTCAGGACAAATGTTTTTGCATCTGAACTTGAGATGAAGGTCCACAAACATCTTTAGGCTGGTTACTCTTGCCTGTGGGGGCCCACTCTCTGCCCTGCTCCCGTGGTTCCTTGCCCAGGAGCAGGTTTCTGTGGGTCGGCCAGACTCTGTGGCGATTAGGTGGCTTCAGACACCTTCAGCCAATGGGTACACAGGTAATAAAAGGCTGGGGAGGAGAGCTCCTTTTCTGTAGGATGTGTTTGGCTGAGTACTATTCCTAGTTCCTTTTTTCCTTCTAACTTTAAGATTGACATATAATTCATGTGACATAAAATACATTCCTGTTTTGTTTGGTTGGTTTTTTTTTTTTTTTTTTTTAATTGAGTTTATTGGTACATTTAGGGATACAGTACAGTTACATTCATTGTTGGGATCATGTACCTTTACATGGCAAGTCTTGATTCTCATTTTTTCCCCTTACCTCTGCCCTCCCTTCACCCCCTCCTCCCCTCCCCATCTACAAACACTTTATTTTCATCTTTTCATTCTCTCACATTTTTTTCTTTTCCCTTTTTGTTCTTCCCCTACGTATCACACCTTCCCTACACCTTTAGCTCCTTTCCTCCCATTTCTAAATGTCAGTAATCTTATTAGAATCTTATGCATTGTTGCAGAATATTCACACCAGGGAAACTATTTGGTATTTACACATGTGGGACTTATTTATTTCACTTAGGAGTATATCTTCAATATGTATCCATTTTCCTATGAATGAATCTATTCTCTCGCTCTTTATGGCTGAGTAATATTCCATTTTATAGAAAAACCACAACTTCTTTATCCAGTTTCCAACGGATGGGCAAATAGGTTGTTTCCAAGATTTAGCTATTACAAACTGTGCCGCTATAAACATGGGTGCACATACTTCTCTGTGATATGATTCTTTTAGTTCTCTTGGAAAGATACCCAACAGAGGGATGGCTGGGTCAAATGGCACCTCCAGTCCAAGCTCTTTGAGGTATCTCCATATTGATTTCCATAGTGGTTGCACTAGTCTGCACTCCCACCAACAATGGAGGAGGGTTCCTTTCTCCCCCCAACCCCGCCAACATTTGTTATTGTGTGATTTCTTGATAGCAGCCATTCTTTGTGGGGTGAGGTGGAATCTCAGTGTTGTTTTCATCTGCATCTCTCGAATGACCAGTGATGTGGAACATTTTTTCATATATTTTCTTGCTGCTTTTACTTCTTTGTATGAGAAATGTCTGTTCATTTCGGATGCCCATTTTTGGATCGGGTCTTTATATTTGGGGGGACTGATTGTTTTGAGTTCTTTATATATCCTTGATAATAGTCCTTTGTCTGAGGTACAGCTGGTAAAAATTTTTTCCCACATTGTAGATTGTCTCTTAGTTCTGCTAATGGTTTCTTTTGAAGTACAGAAGCTTTTTAGTAAGATGAGATCCCAGTTGTTGATTCTTTCTGCTAGTTCCCGTGTTTGGTTGGTTTTTGTTCTCTCTCTCTCTCTCTTTTTAGAGGGTGTCTCCCTATGACATTCAGGCTGGCCTTGAAGATACTATGTAGCCCAGGCTGGCCACCAATTCATGGAAATCTTGCCTCAGCCTCCCGAGTGCTGGGACTATAGGCGTATGCCACCATACCCAGCCAGTCTTTTAAAGTGTACAGTTCAGTGGTTACAGTATATTCATGATCTAGTATATTTCCTGACTCCATTCAGGACATTTCCTTCATCTCCAGAAGAAGCCCATTCTTCATTTGCCTGTCCCTTCACCGAAACATTTCTGTCTCTGTAGATTTGCCTGTTCTACAAATTTTTTATGAATAGAATTATACAGCATGTAATCTTTTGTGTTTGGCTTCCTGCATTTAGCATAATGTCAAGGTTCATCCATGTTGTAGCATGAATAATACTTAACTTTTTTGTTATGGCTATTATGTGGATATGTCATGTTTTATCCATCAGTTGATGGACGTTTGGGTTGTTGACACTTTCTAGCTATTTTGAATGCTGTAAACACATGTACATGTTTGTGTGTGTGTGTGTGTGTGTGTACATGTACACAATGATTTTTAGTTCTTTTAGGGGTGTAATTAGGAGTGGAATTGCTGGGTTATATGGTGACTAATTTTTTAAGGAACTGCCAAAGTATTCCTGCCTCTAAACTCTGGTCCTCGCATGTAAATTATGGATGGTTGCAAAAGCATTGCATGGTTTTCATGTTCTTTGGCCACAATATCCGAAAATTCTGAGTTGAGATATGTTATACCCTTGGCATTGGGTCCTCTTCTGTGTCACATGTTGTCACATGCTGCATCACCATCTTCTGGAGCTGGAAGATGGATAATTGGTTCCAGTGGGCCAGGGCTTCTGATGTGGTTTGGATCTAAATGTCCCCAAGGCTCATGAGTTGAACGCTTGGTCCCTATCCTGTGGTGCTATTAGAGGTGATGGAATCTTCAGGAAGTAGGGCCTGGTGGGCAGAAATTCAGTCCCTTTGGGCATGGCCTTGAAGGAGATGTTGGGACTATGGCCTCTCCTCTTTCCGTTTGCTTCCCAGCTGCCGTGATGTGAGCAGATTTCTTGCACCACATGCTTCCCTCCACGATGTTCTGCTCTCCGCTGGCCCCAAAACAGTGGAACTAACTGACCAGGGACCGAAACCTCTGAAACCATGAGCCAAAATAAACCTTTCCTTCCTTTAAGTTGGTTACATCAGGTATTTTATCACAGCAACAAAAAGCTGATAAACAGTTTCCCTTCATTTTTTCATCATCTGATATGCCTGAAGGTTGTAATGTTCTAAGAGAGGATTCCTCATCAGCAGTAAATGCTTTTCTGAAGGAACCAAGTTCAGTGGTGGTGAACCTAACAATGAAATAAAAAAGGCAGAGTCCAGGTGATTTTGACTTTCTTTTCCAAGCTCCTCATTCAAAAATGTCTGCAACAGGGGGATAAGTAAGTTTCCATCTGCCTTATGGTTTATGACATGTGTTATGCGACCAGCTTGGGGCAGCTCTTAGTGTTTCCTTCATCTTGAGTTTTCAGCTGAGAACATGGGAGACTCAGAATTTGCGATTTGTGGCCAGTTTAGGAAACGGCGGTTAGTAAAGGATGAGCTTAGCACTGAAGACTTGGTGTTCTGTATTTTTTTATTTTTTAGAGACAGAGTCTGCCTGTGTTGGCCAGGCTGGCCTCAAACTCCAGAATTCAAGCAATAATCTTGCCTCAGCCTCCTGAATAGTTGGAACTGTTGGTGTGCGCCACGACACGTGGCTGTACTCTTTTTTATTATGACTCCTTGATAGTGTTCACAGTCATTTTAGAAGCTAAATATAGTTATTCTGATTTTTTAAAAATTACTTTACTGAGAGAGAGATTGAGCTTGACTTTGGGACACTTTGATAAACATCATGCTTAAGATCTCTGACCTCTCTGAAGTGTAGTTGTGTGTATCTTTAAGCCCAACAGGTGTGTGTGAACTCAGGTACCAGGAGAGAGTGAGAGAGACTGAGATTGACTTTTTTGTTTTTTGAGAGAGGGTCTTGGTAAATGTCACACTGGCTTCAAACTTATGATCTTCCTATCTTATCCTCCTGAGTACTGGGATTACAGCTGTATGCCACCATTCTTAGCTCTCCCAGTATATTTTTACAAGTTCCTTTTCAGTGTTTATTCATGTGAGGTTTCAGTGATCTTCTGAGGTGTAGGAAGAAATACTAGAGTGTTCCTACTTTTTTTTTTTTTTGAGACAGTGTCTTACTATGTAGTTGAGACTGACCTGGAACTCACTGTGTAGCCCAGGCTGGTCTTGAACTCACAGAGAGCCTCCTGCCTCAGCTTCCCAAGTGCTGGGATTACAGGCGTGCGCTACGACGCCCAGCTGTTCCTATTTTTTTGAATAGAGCAGAAATTCCAAACTCGTGGATATGCTCAACTGTGGAATCAAAAACCACTTATTGTGCCTTTGGGGATGTTTCCTTTTTTTTCTGAATGTTTTAGGAATTAACAAGGTTGTCTGAGAGCTTGTGCAAGAAATCGAACCTCACATGTATAAACATAGGCTGCTGTATATTTACACTTTACTGTGATATGACTAAGCATGTAGCTTCATATGTGCTACCCTTTTATGGTTTAGATTTGAAATGTTCCACAAAAGTCTCATGTGTTCCCAGGTTGGAAGGTGGTTAGGTCATGGGCGCCGAGCCCATCAGTGGGTTAATCCATTGATTTATAGCTGAGTGTGTTCTTAGGAGGTGGGGCCTGGGTAGAATGGAGTGTCACTGGGGTGTGACCTGGAGGGTGCGTTCCTGTTCCCAGCGCCCTGTTCCTGACTGCTCTGGGTTGGGCATCTTTCTCCCGCCACACCCTTCCACCCTGCTGCTTCTGCCTTGGAGCCCTCAGACTGTGGACTAAACCATGAGCCAGGTCAAGTCTCTTTTCCTTTAAGCTGTGGGTGTTGGGTATTTTTTTCCAAGTGACAGGACAGCTGTCGAATACGCAAGACCCCACCTGAACCCCGCTGCTGTGACTTTGTCCAGAAGTGTGACAGCACCTCTCTGTGCATAAGCCATAAAACAGGCACATTGTGGAGCTTGGACAGATATGGTGAAGAAAATACTTTGCATTTAGTGTTTTAAAGATGACTAGGTATGGATAAGTACTTTATAGTTAACATGTTTTTAAAAAGTAACCTGGGTCAGTAAGCTCTTGAAGAAGACTTTTGGCTTTCTCTTGCTTACTTACCATAAACCATGATTTAATAGTAAAGTCTTAACATAGTAGGCCCAGAGGAGCACAGATTCTGAAATACAACTCCTAAATGTAGGAGTTTTTATTATCTAACTATAGGAAAATAAGTGTACTTTAGGCTGTTAACCCTGTGGATCACTTAGCCTGCTTCATTCCCAGATGGTCAGCTGCTGGCAGCTGTGGGCCCTCAAGGCTGAGTGAGCATCACGTCCTGGAGAATGTGCCAAAATGCACATCACTAGGCCGGGTCTGCAGAGCGTCTGATCCAGTGTGTCTGGAACGAAGCCTGAGGATCTGCATTTCTGGCAAGTCCTAGGTGATGCTGGCCCATGTTCCACACTTAGAGTGATGAGGCTTGAGAGAATGTACTCTGCATCTCTGGAGAAAGCTTTGCCACATGAAGAGCGATGTGAAAATCAATCATCTTTTGGAATATGTGTTCAGGACCAGCGCCCCAGGCCTCTGTTTGGGGTGACTTTTCTAGGGTTGGTTCTAGAAAGTAAGTATGATGGACTCTTGTGAGCAGGCTGGACTCTAAAGGCTGAGAATGTTTCATTTCTCATTCTTTATTCTTTTGGGGACGTGTTTGATGCTGAGGACTGAACCCAGGGCCTCATGAATGCTGAGCATGTTCTCTACCTCTCAGCTACACCCTCAGCCCCCACATACTTCCCTTCTAACACTAGTTTTGGTAATCTAGTGGTTCTGGGTTTGTCCACCTTGGGTGTTTAGGGCACCTGGATATTTTCTTGGGGCTCTGTGTAGACAGTTTTAACAAGGGGCCCCTTGAGTTTGGAGGGTAGAGCATACTCCCTTTGCCCTCTTCTGTGAGTGCAGGTGCTGCTTCTGGGTTTATCCTCTGCAGTCACCATTTCCCTGAGGTCCATTAGAATAGGCACTGATCTGTGAAGGGGGCCTTTTGGCTTGGAGGGAGGGGGAGCTCACAGTCTGGATCCTTCCATGGACTCCTAGGGGGAAGTTCTCATTGTAAGCTGGTTGCTCTCGCTCCCACGGAAACAAAATAATGGACCTTTCCACTTCACTGAGCTCCAGGATTAACCTCTTGGGGGCGGGAAGTGCCCCTTATTTCCTGAATCTTAGAAGTCACCGCCTCACACCTTCATTCCCCTAAGGTGTTGACTTCTGACTGCCTGTCCTGACCACAAAAGCCCTGGCTCAGCTCAGCCTCCCTGTCTGTCCAGCAGCAGGGGCAGTCATGTCCTTGTAGGACAGTGAACCTGTTGGTACTCTTTGTTCCAGTGCTAGGGTCAGTGCTGCTACACTAGTGGGACTTCAGGGCTTGGCTCCAGGGACCCAAGGTGCTGTTCATCCTCAGTGCTATGTATGACAATCGCCAGGGCTTGAGTGTGGACTTGTGAGGTTTCATTCAAACATTTGTAGGCTCTTTTGTGCAGTTTTTCTGATGATGAGCTTGGGGAGCCCTTCTAGTCTTACAGGTTGCTGAGCTCCCCGGCTTACCTTTTATTTAGACTATACCATGCATGACCTGATCTAGGGGAACATGGGAGTTCTATTGTTCTTTTTCGGTACCTTTTCCAAAGCATCTTTGTTGTACAGAGATGGTTGGTTTGCTTTCCTTTTGATGTGCATTTGAGTGTTTACCTCAGGCGTCCCTGTGGCTCTGTTCTTTCCCAGTACCTGTCCCGGTGCCCTGGCAGTCATCCCAAGACTCCAGGGACAGGCTCTCTCCCAGTGGGGGACTCTGGATTTCCTGTTGTTCTTTGCTCCTTTGCCTGGGCCCATGACCCTTTGTACACTATCTTGATAGAGTGGTCCAACAAAATTGAGAATTCCTTTTTGGTAACTCACTACCTGTCTTTGGAAAGTACCTATGAGCTCTGGTACTGAGTGGCTTTTGTCATTGCTTTTCTGTCCTCCTTCACACAATTGCTCTGCTTGTCTTTGATTATACATTTGGTTTCCAGAAGATGCTGTTCAAAGGCAGGCAGGAACTATGGATCTAGCCTGTTGTGTGTCTGCCATAAAATTCTCACCAGGCTTCAAGAAAAAGACTAGACTTTTTCTTAGAAACTCAGTACTTATAGACACAGATTTATGTACAAGTTGAGCATCTGTGACCCTAAAATTTGAAATTCAAACATTTTGAGCACTGACATGATGCCATAAGTAAAAAATTCCACACTACAAAGTTTTGTGCACAAAACTGTTAAAAATATAAAATGACCTTTAGGCTATGTATATGAGGTGTGTATGAAACAAACGAGTTTCCTGTTTGGACTTTTCTCTCTCTCTCTCTCTCTCTCTCTCTCTCTCTCTCTCTCTCTCTCTCTCTCTCTCTCTCTCTCTCTCTCTCTCTATATATATATATATATATATATTTATGCAAATATTCCAAAATATGAAAAATTCTGGAAATTTGGCATATCTTACCTTTTTGGGATCTACAGAAATTAGCCACTCACTTGGGGCTGATCTGGCGACTCTGCAGAGTTACAAGGTTCCCCCGAAGTACATCTGAGTTGTGTTCCGATCACAATCATTCTTTTTCAGTTTGGGTTGGCACCTTTGCACCAGCACTCCTCATATGAGGCAGAGGCTCACCTGTTCTCCTGGACACCTTTGGTAAACACTCTGGCAGCTGTGGTCAGAGCACACATTGTGCTGTGTTTTAGGGAGAGTGAGGGGAGCAGGAGGGCACACTGCAGAGTGCTCAGCTTTGACAGACCCTGTAGTAGAGCCAGCCAGCAGCCTCCCCTGCCCTCTCGGAGACCTTGGAGCCAGGAGAGTCTCCTGTCGTCCACCTCCACAGGTGCCCCCCCCAGTACCTGATCACCTTCCTCCATCCTGCTGGAGTGTAAAGCCCACTGCTGTCGGAGCCCTTCCTTTCCAGTCTTTCCTGCCTACAACCCTGTGGATCTGGGCCAGATGGAGATAAGAGCAGGGACAGGCTTGCCAGAGCCCCTTCCTGGTTGGCTGCATTTTCCTCTGTGCTCACCCGTGTCCCACCAGCTATGACACTTTCCTTGCCTATGCAGCCTGGCAGACAGGCTCTGAGTTTGTTGGTGCTGCCAGAACAGAGCGCCAGGGACTGGGGCACTAGTGACAAAATTTATTTTCTCACAGTTCTGGAAACTAGAAGTCTGATTTCAAAATGTCAGCCTGGCTGGTTTCTTGAGACCTGTCTTCTGGGTTCTCTTCTCTTTGTGTTCAGGTAGTCTTTGCTCTGTGTGCATCTGTGTCCTGGATTCTTAGAAGGACATCACCATGTTGAACTAGCCCTGGCCAATGTCATTTTTGCCTTGTTATGTTTATAGAGACCCTGTCTCCAAATAGTCATGTCCTAAGGTGCTGACGGTTAGGACTCCAGCATAGAGATTTTGTTGGGGCTGGTAGAGGGGTGGACATAGTTCAGCTCATGAAACACACCCTATTTTTTCATATTTCAATCCCTTTGAGTTCAGCATGTTGCTCTACAGAAAGCTGTACAGCTTGATCAAAGTTGCACGGAATGAAAAAAGTCATATAAGCTTGACATATATTGGGGACATTCAAAAATCCTTTTCTGTAAGAATTATGATTGGTTTTAGTGTGTTCATTTTATGTTACATTTTCTGTTTTAAAAATCTTAAATAATGTTACTGCATGGTCTGTTTTATTACTTTATTTTGTGTGTGTATTTCTTCAGATAATTTTGAAAGGTTTACAACTTGCTTTTAGTTCTAGTAGTTATTTTTGTAACTGCTATCTAACTTTGTTATATACTCTCTGTTCTTAATACCTACTGATTCACCAGTATGAGCAGTGATAAAATTACTCTGTAGAGTGGTGATATTAACACAAATAGCTAACATTTATTATACTTTGTGCTTTAATTTAAAAATTGAACACTTTCCATGATCATTCATTGTAAGGTGTCTTTTTTACACATTTTAAAGGTGAGGAATTCAAGGTCTAGAGAGGTACGTGGGCTTGCCTAAGGTCCCCTGGGCTAGGGTTTAGCAGAGCTGGAATATGCCCTGGTGTCCACAGGATTCTAGAGCATCAGTCCTTATGCCGCCTGGGTGGACCAACATATTCTTCTTACTATTATTTTGGGTACCGGGGATTGAACTTGGGACCTTGCACTTGCGAGGCAGGCAGTGGAACCACTGAGCTAAATCCCTAGCCCATGGCCAACATATTCTAAGTGGCCCCTTCCACTGCTTCTCTCTGTCCCTTTTCATTCTTTGGAGCTGAGCTCTTTGGAGAGAGGAATAATTGAGAATTGGAGGTGTTGGTTAGGCTTGGATCTGTCCTGGGCATTTGGAGTCTGTTTGATCTGGCTGCCTGGGCTGTCATTCTAGCAGTGGCTTTAATGTTCCCTTGGTGTAGCCTATGAGCAGCATCCCAAAGCAGGCAGTTCCAGGAGGTGGGGAAGCCACAACCCTGTGGCCACCTTCTTAGGCCTCCACAAGCAGCTTTCCATGGCTGTCAGAGGGGCAAGTGGATCAGGCCAGGTGAGGTCACCCTAGATGCCAGCATTGCTGATGGAGGACCCCTCAGGTATGTGCACTGAGGAGAGTATTGAGTGATCAGGGTGGACCCTTCATCTTTAGCACTGTATCTGAAGTGCTGCATCCATACGTGAGACTCTCTTATTGCTTTTATTTTCATCTGGCAGCCTATGGGACAGAGTGAAGACTTGAGTTGCTACTGCTTTCCACCACCCCAGCCTTCAGTGTCTCGTCTAGTGACGCTCCTACTCCTACTCCTACTCCCTTCCCGTAAGGAAGTGCCTTAGTGCCTGTGTCAGGCAAGGTTCAACCGGAGAAGTAGGATAAGTAGGAGAAATACACATATATGTATAGTCATCGACACATACATAGACACAACAGTACGTGTAGGCCTAGATACAGGCAACAGATAGACAAGTTGTGCAAGCAGACTTAGATATGCACACACACAGACACATGTAGACATAAAAACAAAGAGTAGATGGTAGACACGTTGGTCTAGATGTGCCTCAGACACACATAAGCATGTACACAGAGATAGCTGCGGACATAGTCATAGGGACACACACACACACACACACACACTTATACACAGTTGTAAAAATTATTAGGGAGAATCTTCCTAGGGCTTGGTTTTATACTGTTGTGGTGCTGGTTAAGCAATCTCTGGTAAGCTGTTGACTCCATGTCTGAGGCCGGAGCATAAAGATACAGAATGATGGCTGCTTCCCTAACCAATCTGCTGCCTAACCAGAGTGGACCAGAAAAGGAACACTGGGAGCCGAAGGGGAGCCTGGCGAAGGTATGCATGAACACGTCATCCCACCTCCAGGAGATTGGGTGATCTGGTGAGAAGGCAGCAGGCCCCAGAGTCAGAAACATCAAAATTTCAATCCTGACTCGCTTGCTGTGGGGTTTTTGGGCAGTTATCTGATCTGTGCCTCTTGCGTGAAAGGGAAATAATAATAATACTAATAACGCTTTTTGCAGAGAGTCATTAATTAGGAGGGCTAAATGAATTTAATATCTCACTTTGCTTCTGGACCAGGGGTTAGAAGTCTCAGACCTCCCACAGCTCCTGATGCTAACCAGGAACATAATGTCTCCCCGTAATCAAGTTCAGCTATCCCTGGACAAATGGTTCCTTCTCATAGGGCTAGTGTATTCCTTGTGTTAAGTTTATTCCAAGGATATTGATATTCTTGTTACTGTGAGTGAAATTTAATTATATTTTAAAATTGGTTATTGCTGATATATTGTTCCAGAAGGAGGCTAATAAATAGTTACTTTCTACCTTTAATGGGGATTCCTTTGGAATTTCCTCATAACTCTGATACTGGCTGCTGGTTTTAGATTAGCATTTATATTTTCTCTTTAGCATTTTAATATCCTTTTTATGTCTGTTTTTCAGTGCCTTTGTGGATAGCATAAGATTAGACTGGTGCTTATACCAAGAAGAGACATTTTAGAAGCCCCAACTAGGTGGAGAATTCTATCAGAGAATGCCTGTCAGCATCTCTCAAGATGACCGTGTATCTTTTCATTTTTGAAATGTTAATATGATTAACAATATTAGATTTTTTTAGCAAGACAGAATGTTGAAACCAGAGGCTACTTTATGGAAACAGACAGCATAGGATAGAGCCTCTGGAACCCTGGAATCTAGATCTAGTTTGGTTCGTGTTTGCAATTTTGGCCTCGGACAAGTGAGTGCAGTTCCTTATCCCCTTTAACAAATACCCTGCATTCTGGTTTCCTCATCTGTAATATCGGGATTCTTACGTTTGCCCTCCCTGCCCTACTGGCTGAGTTGACAGCATCAAGGGGAGTCAGTAGTTCTTTCTTTCCCATTCATGTAAATGGTTTGACATCTGTAAAAACACAATAAAAAATAAAATGAGAGAATCAGAATCTCAGCTGTTGTAGTCAACTGAGCATTCATTCATTCATTCATCCGACAAATGTTTTTCAAGGACACATAATGTTCTGAGAATTGTTCTAGATGCCAGGAAGATAGCAATTCCAAAATAGACATTTTCCCTGAACAGTGGAGCTTACAGTCCAATAAGCTAACACTTTTGTATGTATGTCAGCTAAGTCACAAGTACGATAAAGATAGAGGGATGGTGTTGGTAGTGGAGACCAAGGCCAGTTGTGTGAGAGGCACACCTTAAATGGGGATAGACAGGGCCGGGGCTTTAGCTCAGTGGTTCAGTGGCCTGCCTTGCAAGCGCAAGGACCCTAGTTCAATCCTCGGCAAGGACCCAAGCTCAATCCCCGATACCCAAAAAAAAAAAAAAAAAAAAAAAAAAAAAAAAAAAAAACAAAATGGGGATAGACAGAGAAGTCCTCTCTGGGGCAGCATTTAAGGAGAAAACTTAGTGAAGAGAGGAATGAGCTGTATGGAGGGATCTGGGCGAAGAATTTTCCAGATAGTGGGAAAAATATGTGCAAAGGACCTGAGGTAGCAGTGCCTATATAACTTGCACTGGATGAGCAGGGAGGAGAGCGAAAGGATTTGAGGTCTGAGAGTTTGAGGAATGTCTGATACTGCAGGATGTTACAGACCATCCCAGGAGCTCTGTTTTCTTCTAAGCATGAGGGAAAGCCATTGGAGTGTTGTGAGCTTTTGTGATAGACAGTTTTAGGTCTTTTGTCTTAAAGGATCACCCTGGCTGCTCTGTGGAGGATGGATTGGGGCCGATTATGACTTGAGGCTGGCCAACAGTTAAGGGTGTGATGGCTTGGTCTGGGTTGATAGCAGTGGAGGTCGTAAGGATGGGTATTTTGCAAGCGGTGCTAATGGGGTTGCTGACAAATTGGAAGTTCCATCTTAGAGACAGACTTGGCTTTTCCTGTGAGAATAGAATGTGTCCGCTGTCCCGTCTCCTATGGCCCTGGAATATCTAGCCTGCTTTTTTCACAGCACCGGTGTCCTGGGAGTCAGGGAAAACCCAGAGGACCTTCAGTGACTCTCCAATCCTCAGACTGGACAGGGGTGAAAATAACTGAAGGGTGTGGGTGGTCTTCGCAGAGAGCCTTTCCTGAGACTGAGCCCAGAAACACTCTCTGAGGTTTGATCTGCGCCACCAGAAGTCACTCCCTACACGCCAGCCCCCCTGGGTCACGAGAAAGTCGCTCGAAAGGAAGATGAGTGAGTTGGCCTCACACCACACGTTTACAGTTGGCGTTAGTCATGGGACACTTGCCATGGCTGACATCATGATTAATAAAAGACAGAGACAGCGCTGGGGACGCATTTTCTTTTCTCTTTTTTTTTTAAAGTGACACTGAGGATTGAATCTAGTTCTTTTTCATTGAGCTATGTCCCCAGCCCTTTTACTCTTTTATTTTTGAGACAAGGTCTCTTGCTAAGTCACTAAATGGCCCAGGCCTGCAGAGTGCTGAGGTTACAGGTGTGTTATACCACACCCTGCTAGGCATTTGCTTTTTTTTTCCAGGGTGTTCTCTTCAAATAGCTTTGTGCAGTTCCAGTCTGAATCCTTCTCTGACCTTCAGTGAAGCCGACTTGCTAATTTATACTCTGGCTTTTTATAAACTGTCTCCTATCTCTGGCCAGGAAGAAACCTCACTCCCCAATCGTACAGCCCCAGCCTTCCCCTACTGTTTCCTGCTAACTCGAGATGCCGCCTTTGATCTTTGACTGGAAATGTCATTCTTTTCCTGTGTTCAGGCACCTGGCTGGCATTCAGCATACCCGCTTGGCTGGTGGGAGGCCAGCCCCAGGTTTGAGGCCAGTGGATGTCTCATGTGCTCAGTGGGCACAGAGCCCAGATGGGTACCTGTGCTGTGGGTAGGCAAGAGAGAAGAGTGAGCCTGCCCTGTCCTGCCCAGCCCAGATTGTTCTTTGTGGACATGGGAAAGCACGTGTATAACTGGTATTAAAAGGTAAAATCAGAGCCAGGTGTGGTACCCCACGCCTGTAATCCCAGCACTCTGGGAGGTTGAGGCAGGAGGATCGTAAATTCAAGCCCAACCCAGGCAAGTTAGTAATTTAGCAAGACCTCATCTTGAAGTAAAAATAAAAAGGCCAGGGATGTAGTTCAGTATGAAGGCCTGGATTCAAGCCCCAGTATGGCGGCTGAGGTGGTGAGAACAGAAACCTAAAGAAATGTAGGCCAGCAGAGCGGATGGCATGTTCAGAACTGTGCCCCTCACCCCTCACCTGTATTAGGTGAGCTCTGTGGCTGGCTTAGTCCTAGCCTTTGTGGAGAAGAACCAGCCTGAGTCATAGGAAGGAGGCAACACTGGTGCAACCCACAGTACTGCACTGGTGTAGTTGTAGGAGCAAGAGGGAAAAAGGTGGTGCCTGTGGGGAATAGGGACCCTCGCGCATGGGGGTGGGGATGTAAACCAGTATGGCCATTAGGGGACACGGTACGCAGCTCCTCAGAGAACTAAAAATAGACCTGTGCGTGTGAGGCTGTCTCACTCTTGGGTGTGTGTCCAGAGGAGGTGAAATCGTCTGTGGGGAGGACACCTGCACTCCTGTGTTTATCAGAGCATTATTCACAACAGCTAGGACATGGAAACCACCCTAAGTGTCTGTCCATGAATGGATAAAGACAATATGCTATATGCACACGGTGAAGGAGGAAATCCTACTGTTGGTGACAGCATGGACCAACCTGGAGGACTTCGTGCAAATAAAATCATGCAATGGAAGAAGCCAGGCACTGAACAACAAGTACTGAATGATCTCACATTATAAGGCATCTAAAATAGTTGCACTCATAGGAGCACAGCGTAGAAGAGTAATTAGGAGAGGCTGAGTTGGGTGGAGTGGGGAGTCTGGGAGTCGTTGGCCAAAATTTCAGTTAGGAGGAGTAAGTTTCGAGGATATATTGATACCACAGTGACCACAGTTTCTAACAGTGTGGCACATACTGAAAATTGCCTAGAAGGTAAACTGTTCTCACCACAAATAGTCAATATGTGAGGTAATGCAAATGCTAACTAGCTCCATAGAGTCATTCAATGTGTACATATTTTAAAACATCATGTTGTAAATGATAAATATATACAATTTAGTATTTATTTATTCATTTATTCAGACAGATAGATGCACAGACAAACCAACATATGGTACTGGGGATCCAACTCCCAGGCACTGTACCATAGAGTTACATCCCCAGGCCTTTTTGTTTTCTTGCTTTTTTTTTTTTGAGGCAGGGTCTCTCTGTGTAGTCCAGACTGACCTGGAAATCACTATTTTGCTCGGGCTGGCCTCCACGTCTTAGTGATCCTTTGGCCTCTGCCTCCCATGTGCTACAGGTGCACATCACCACACCGAGTACCCGACGTCCTTTGAACTTGTGATCCTTCTGCCTCAGCCTCCTGAATAGCTGGAATTACAGGCATGCACCACCATGCCCTATAATATATACAATTTTAATTTTTCTATTAGAAACCGAATACAAATTTTTTTAAAAAAAGAAAGAGGAGGGAATGACTTTAAAGGGAGGTATGTGCAAGTAACTGCCTGTCTTTTGGAGAAAGGTGCCTGCAGGAGAAAAAGACATGTCAGAGGCTCGGGAGGCATTTAAAGTCCTCTGCAGAAAGGGAAGGAAGAGATTTGGGGGCAGCTGATAAGCATGTGGGTCAGACTGAAAGCAAAGGATAAGATTTTAAATTTTCCTATGTTCGGAATAACCCTCCCTCTCTTTAAAGAGGCTGCAGTTAAAGATTAAATTGCTTGCCAGGCTGTAATCTCAACAATCAGGAGGCTGAGGCAGGAGGATTGCTTGAGTTTGAGGCCAGCCTGGGCTACGTAGTGAGTTCAAGACTAACCTGAACTACACAGTTAGACCTTGTCAAAAACAAACAACAAAAACAAAACAAAAAAAATATTAAATTTCTTTTCAAATAATTTTCCGATGCCTGGGCTGATGGTCTTCTAATGTGATACCAGGTGCAGTCAGCCAAGGCGAGGCTGTGTGGCCCAAGACTTGGACAGTGAATGA
Organism: Fukomys damarensis; assembly: GCF_012274545.1. NCBI lineage: Eukaryota > Metazoa > Chordata > Mammalia > Rodentia > Bathyergidae > Fukomys > Fukomys damarensis. The sequence continues at coordinate 7,734,483 of NW_022900925.1, forward strand.
CAGTGAACTTCGAATGCAGGTAGGGTGGGGTGGGGTTGAAGATCAGGAATTCAGAACCAGGTTTGAAAGAGAGATGTTTTTCAAAGGGAGCCAGTGCCTGTTGCCACGCCTGCTCAAAGACTCGCAGATCTGACTTGGCGGTATTTAGTTACGGCGTTAGATACCTGAGAATGAGAGGGGCAGGAAGGAAGTGTGAGCACACGAACGTGTGCTGGTACACGCAGGAATACAAGGAGACCTCAGCCTCTCACTGATGGCTGTAATTTTCAGGCCCTCCCTGGGATCAGAATCTTAAAGTTTAGCTGGGAAAGTAAAACTAGCTGATCACAGGTTAATCAGGGAGCAGTCAAGCACTGCTCTAATAGGCCTAGACATAGCTGTGGCGAGAGGCCCCGTGGGACAGAAGAAAATTGTGGCACCTGTATGGGCCAGGAGGGAGAGTGTCAGTTGAGTCCTGGCCCTGGTTTGACTGTGAAATTAACAGCAAACTCGGCAAGATGCCTTTTATTTTTTGATGACAGCCTTATTATTTATTCAGATGCAATACAATCTATCCATTTAGAGTATGCAATTTAGTGTTTTTTAGTACATTCAGAGTTGTGTAACCATTACCCTAGTTAATTTTAGGACATTTTTTAAAATCGTTTCAAAAAGAAACTATACTCATTAGCAAGCACTCCCCGTTTCCCCCATCACCCCAGTCCCAGGCAACCACTAATCTACTTTTTGTTTCTCTAGATTTGCCTTGGGCTATCTCATATAAACGGCATGATAGATTATGTGGCCTTTTGTGTCTGACTTCTTTCACTTAGAATGTTTTTGAAGTTTATCCATGTTACAGCCTGGCAAGCACTTTACCACTGAGCCAAGTCCCTAGCCCAAGACTTCATTTCTTTTTGTTTTTGCATAGCATTCCATTGTTATGGATGTATCACATTATGTTTATCTGTTCACCCGTTGATAAGCATTTGTGTCATTTTTGCTTTTGATGCTCAGGAGTAGTACCGTTCTGCACTATTGTGTATATGTTTTTGTGTGGACATGTGTTTTTAATTCTCTTGTATGTGTGCCTAGATGGGTCAGGTGGTGGCTACGTTTAACCTTTTGAGGTACTGCCAGATTATTTTCTGAAGATGGCCTGCTGCTTTATATTCCCACCAGGAGTCTATGAGGATTCCAACTCCATATCCTTGCCAACATTTGTTGTTATCTATGTTTTTCATTATAGCTGTTTGGGTGCAAAGTGTTGTCTCATTGTGGTTTTGATTCACATTTTCCGAAGACTGATGGTGTTGGCCATCTTTTCATGTGCTTATTGATTCAGAGAAAGGTCTATTCACATAGAGCCTTTACTCATTTTTAAAAATTGTGTTAAATAACAAATGTCATTATATTGAGCTTAAGTACTTATGTATTGCAGTTACCTTATCAGATAAGTGATTTGTAGAATTTTTCTTCTACTGTGCGCTGTATTAATTTTTTTCCTTTTATTACCATATGGTTTAAAATTAGAAAAAAAATTTATGGTATTGTTTTGGGTGACAGGGTCCCACTCTGTAGCTTAGGCTGGCCTCAAACTTGCAATCCTCTTGTTTTGGCCTCCTTCAGCTTCCCAAGTACCGAAATTTCTGGTTTGTGACACACACCTGTCTTTTTTTGTCATATCTAAGAAACTATTGCCTAATTGTGGTCATGAAAATTCACACCTATGCTTTCTTTTAGAAGTTGAATTATAGTTTTAGCTCTCACCTTTAGCACTTTGATCCATTTTGAGCAAGGGGTCCAGCCTCACTCTTTTGCATGTGGATAGATGCCTATGGTCCCAGAATTGTTTGCTGAAGATTGTCCTGTGGTGTTAACATTTTGGTCAAGACTTCTTTTGCCTGTTATTTATTAAAGTCACAGGGTGAGGAAAGCTCTCAGGTCGGTCTCCTGACCCACAGGGAATAATAGCTCATCAAACTTTACTGAAGTTATAAGATCATATTGTTTGAAATGAAAAGATCATTAGACTTTTTCTTTAAAATACAGACACGCAGTGAACAGTGTCGCCAAATAAATACATGCTTTGGGACACCGAGTTTTATATTCTGGCCCATTGAGAGGTGATCGGGGAGGTTCTTGACCTCATCTTGCTCGGAAATTCAGTGAGCTGGGGATTGAAAATCAAAGCTGAATGCATCAAGTGTGGGAGCCCTGGCCTTAGGTCTGTGGGCACAAGAAGCTGTTTCCTCCTCAGCAGGAGGTCAGTGCAGGGACAGCTAGTCAGAGGGAACTGTCTCCTGTGGACTCTCCACAAGTTATTTCTTGGCCTTGATTTTGGAAGGGGATTAGGGAATTGTTTCCTCTTGAAACCTCCACCACAGAATGGAATCCCGGAGTGCTATGGACTCTGCCTCCCATGTGTGGGCTGGGTGGTGATCAGATCAGAGCTGCTGGTATGGGCCGGGGAGGATGCACACAGGGCCTTATGTGTGACTCGGGGCCCCAGCCCAGGGCAGGGTCGAGAGCTTGGCTCCCAGACCTGGCCAGGGTCCCTGGAAACTGGACCTACATCCCCTGCTGGCCCTGCAGCTCCTCAGAGTCCATCCGGTCCGGCTGACCACTGCAGAGCAAAGGATTAGCTAAGCCCCAGATGTTTAGATGTCTAACTCAGTGTTTGCTTGCACTCTGCAGAGAGCTTATGTGTCTGGAGAGGTGGTCTAGAATTTTCTCAGATCTTTGTTCAGGTTCTGGTGTCTAATCAGCATCTGCAGGGAGAGGCTTAAGGAATGGGATTGCTTCAGAGCTCTTTTCTTTGGTCTATGCAACCTGCTTGCAACTTGCTCAGGCTTGGGAGTGCGGTGTAACAGACACTGGGGTTGGTTTCCATTCAGAGCCCTGGATTTAGAAGTCATTTTCTACCATGTCCAGCACTTCCCTGGTTCAGGTTAATGTCAATTAAAATCCAAATGTCTTTAAAATCTCACAGGCAGTTGTGTCATCCAGCCTTGGCTCTGGCCTGAGTCAGTTCCTTGAAGAATACACAGCTGAAATCAGGATCACTGGGTGGGACTGTGGTTGATGAGGTTCTGGGGTGAAGAAAAGCTGAGCATTCCAGGCAGTTTCTCAAGCCTGCGTCTCCTCCAGGCTATGGGCCTGTTTTTTTGAAAAGGCCCCCGTTCCCTGACCCACCAGCCCCAGCTTACAAACCCACTTCCTTGGCCACAGTCAGCACAGTATCACACTTCAGGCTGTGCAGAAGTGAGAGGGCACGTTGTGGTATCTAGGACCACCCCCCCCCCGTGTAAACTCATGTGGGGGTCTAGGGAGAAGCTGTTGGAGCTACACCTGTCTTCCTCCCAGAGACTCCCAAGTTAATGTTTAGTTAACCCCACTGTTCAGAGCTCCATAGATGTGCAGCCAGCTTGAGCTATGATTTGTGGGGCCGAGCATGTCTCTTAAGATCTGAGCACCATCAGAAGCAGGTTGTATTAACCAGTGATCAGGAACACATGTCCAGTTCAAAAACCAAAATCTTCCAGTCTTGAAATGTTGCCAGTTGATTAAAATAAAAAACAATCACAAACAACCTGGGTGTACTGACCAGAACCCACCGGTGGGCTGGGCCCGACCAGCCTTCAAGTTGCAACCTTCTCAATGTAGACGAAAGTGAATCCTGGTCACACGAGTGAATTGCCCAAGGTCAGAAATCTGAAAAGCAGCCTGCAGTTGCACCTGGGTTTTTAGGGTCCTTCTTGCTGATGTTACCTCCTTTCAACCATACTTGGATTCTCCAGGCAAGCGAACAACAACCCACAAAGGCTAAGTAAGGGAAATCACGCAACCAATGGAGTAGAGCTGAGAGTTAGGATTTGAACCCAGAACTGGCAAGCTGCTGTATTATTGTTGGGAACTAGAATCAGCCTGGTGGTTTTGTAGCATATTCAGTTCCTGTGCCCCTCACTGGAATTGGCTCCTTACCCCCAAAAAGAAGGCTCTTGTTTCCCTAGATTCTGGGGAGTTTTTGGGAAGATGGAGAAACTTCAGAATGCGAATTCTTTCTCTTCCTCTTCTCATACCCGTTCCTTATTCAAGGGTTTCTTCCCCGAGAGCCCCAAGGAGCTCCGGAGGAGGGAGCCAGCTGGAACAAATCCTTCTCCCTGTTGGTGAAGCAGCTCCTCCTTTGCAAGAAAGGCCCATTTGCCAGGCATGGTGGCACATGACTGTAATCCCAGCACTCAGGAGGTTGGATCACAGATTTAAGGCTAGGTCGGCTCCATAGTGAGGCCCTATCTCAAAAATGAATGAATGAATATGAAAGAAAGGCCATTAAACCCTTGTCCTTACTTAAGTCCCTAGGTCAGTCCCTGCTGGCACTTTGATGACTAGTGTCAACCAGCTCCTGCTGTGGGTCCTCTGTCAGTCAAGGAGCCCCTCTGTGATAGGCACTGAGTGACCCAGCAGAACAGGCCACCCACCAATGGCCACCCACTGGGCAGAGCCCATGAGGAGTCAGTCCTGTCTGGCTCTCAGTGGCCCTGCAAAGCTAAGAGGCTGTGATAGGACGGGAGTGTGTGGGGTTTGGGGAATGGGGTGGAAGAGGAGTGTTAATAAATAAAGCAGGGTGGAGGGGCTTCTAAAGGTTTACTGGTTAAATATTTTGAGGATGTTTTCATAGTCCTTTAAGTCTCATCCAGAAGAAGGCTAAACAGGACTTAGTCCAATCCTGACAGTGAGGGCTCCCACCCTCAGCTGGCCACTTATTTGCACCATGGCCTCGTTCCCAGCCCTGCCCCTGACTGCCCTGTCTCCATTTACTTCCCTTCTTTCATCCTTCTGGGACTGAAAGAATGATCTCCTTTTCTCTTCCTTTGTAATTACATTACACATACAATCGTGCAGCTTGTTATTTAAAAAATCATAATATTCTTTTTTTTGTTATACTAGGAATTAAATCTGGACATAATCTTATCTCTGAGCTATATTCCCAGCCCTTTTTATTTTGAAACAGCGTCACACTTGCTAAGTTGCCCGTACTGGCTTCAAACTTGGAGTCCTCTTGCCTCAGCTTCCAGGAATCTGCCACCACGCCTAACTAAATTTAATATCGTTAAGCATATCAGTAGATGTATCTACAATACTTTCAGTGCTTGCAATTCAATTAGAATATATTTTATGAGGTTATGTATATTTTATGAGATTAATTACTTTAAAATGAGATTTTGCTATGTTGCCCAGGCTGATCTTGAACTCATGAACTCAAGCAATCCTGTAGCTGCAGTGTCTTGAATGCTGGGACTACAGGCTCATGTCAGTGTGCCCAGCTTTAATGCATTTTTGTTGTTGTTTTTGAGACGAGGCTGGCCTTGAACTCACTATGTAGCCCAGGCTGGCCTTGAACTCATGGCAACCCTCCTGCCTCAGCCTCCTGAGTGCTGGGATTATAGGCCACCATGCCTGGCTTTAGTGCATATTTTAGATGAAGTATTATTTATTATTCCCTTAGTGCTAGACACTAAGTTTTTCTCTCCCCCCACCCTTTTTTTGCTATTATTAAAATTATTGAAGATGACATTGCTTATGACACTTAGCTTTTTACACCGAGATTATTTCCTGGGGAGTGCTACACCTGTGTGCACGTGAGCAGTGTGTGCTTTGATCCACACTGTCCCATTGCTCTTTAGAATCGTTGTGCTGAGTTACAATCCTTCAGAGTGTCCGATGCCCCATTTGCTGGCTACGGCAGGCATTTGCCGGCCTAGAGAGAGCTGTCAGATCTGTTGCCACACGAAGATGATGTACTACGGGAGCCGTGTGGTGGAAGACCTGTATCTGTAATCTGTAGGGGGGTGTGGAGGTGTGTGGGGGTGTGGGGGTGGGAGGGAGATGCCTGGGGTACGTGGGCTCACTCCTTTGGTACCTGTTGAGGAGCTGTGTTGTGGAGGCTGTGTTACCCTCTGGGAGCCCATCCCATTAGGTCTCACCGGCACCTGTGTGGAGCTTCCAGGCAGGCTTTTCTGTTCTGAGTCCTGTGGGCTGAGTGAGGGAGGCCTGTTTCTGTGGCCATCTTCACCTTGGTCTTTCCTCATTGGAGGCCTGTGCAAGGCCCTGCCACGAAGGGCTGGTTGGAGCCAGGAGCCATGTGGGGAGCCCTCTCGGGCATAGTGACAGCTCTGTTTTCTCCTCCGCCTTGCCAGGGGACCCCATTCATGGGAAGGAGAGTCACACATCCCCCTTGAGATAAGAATAGAGCCCAACTGTGCCCCAGGACAGAGTCCAGCTTCTTCAGCTTGCCCTCCGAGGCCTGGCAAGGGCTCCCAGATGGTACTGGCATGAGTGGGCCCTGGCTGCCTGCCCTTGCAGGCCTCTTGTGCATTGTATGACCAGACACTGGGTCCAGTGTGTGTGCCTGCCCAGGGCCCCGGGAAGCCCACCGTCTCCAGATTCTGCCTAGAAGGGAGGGGCTGGTCCTTCCCTTAATTGGTCCAGGACCCTGCAGTTGCCCTCCTCTTACCTGTGGTCCTCGGACTCTAGTCTCTAGCTCTGATAACTCCACTGATTGCTGTCTGTTCTTGGAAGAGTGGAATGGAGCCCAAGTTTGGAGAGGAAGCAGGCTGTAGGAGAAGCTAGTGGCTGGGGATTGAAGGCTGTCCAGCAGCCTGGGGACTCATGAAGACTTTTCCTACAACCCCGAGGAACAATAAGTAGAACCCAAAGGAGCCTAGAAGTTGTGGGCTGATGATCAGGGTTCTGGATCCTCCATTCTAAGTCCTGCCTGTCTGAGGCATGAGATAGAAAGGTTGAGAGTCAATTAACAGCTGCCATTAACCAGGCAAGGGATGTGGAAAGGGGGTTAGAGGTATGACTCAGCAGCAGAACCTTGTCTAGCATACTAGGGGCCCTGGGTGCAATCCACAGCACCACGAAAAGGAGAAAGGAAAAAAGAAGAAGAAGAAAAGGCACTGACTGTTCCCTGACTTCTTCTTGAGGTCATTTAGGGGGATCTTTAATACATCTGTTAGCCTTCAGATCCCAAAGCTACCCTTCTCAAAGTGTGGCCCCTGAGACATAGTGTAGAGGAAGAGGGCCAGGGAAGAAGCAATCATAATGGTGAATGATCAAAGTGTGTGATATGCATGCACAGCTATGCCGAGGTGAAACCCACTACTCTGTATAACTAATTAGCACCAGTGCATAGTCTGGGTCCCAGACCCCACAGCACCAGTATTTCTTGGGGACCTGCTGGATGGAGCTGCTCATTCTCAGGCCCACCCCAAACCTGCTGAACCAGAAACCCGGAGTGGGGCTCAGCAATCTGTGTTGCACTGTGCTCCCTGTGAGGATTCTGAGCAGGGTGTGTGAAGCCTGTGGTGCATGATGAGGACCCCGAAACACAGAGGGCACATGCCCCACCCTGAGGCATCAGATAAACGCATGTAAACACTTCATTTCTTTAAATATGTAGTCTTGCAGCCAGACTTAAAAGCAAAACAGAAACTTCAGCCTGTAGAGTTGTACTTATCTCAGCTAACTTTGCACTTGTGTGAGACGGGATTTGGAATTGAGGGATATGAAAACTGAGGTTCCACGGTGGTAAATAGCTTGTCGTGTAGATCATCTGTGTTTGGAAGCTGGGGTTTTTCACCTTACACGAGGGGCTTTCAGTCCCCCTTTTATGGCTGCCAGCCGCCCCACAGTCATCCCCTATGTCAGGAGGTGAGGCGGCCTTTCTGGTGGGAGTTGTTGCTGAGCCCTGCTCCAGGTGCCCTCTGCTTGTTCTGAGAAAATACATTGTTTTGAGTGAACGGCCACACACGTAAGCCCGAGCACCTAGAGTGGTTAGTATGTACCTGGTGGGAGCTTCTAGAAGGTGTTGGCTTGAGCAGTGGCTGCCTTTCTAAGGAGAAAGAAAGCACTATTTGTAAACATGAGTGGGAGGGAAGAATGGATGAAAATACAGTAACTAACTGGCCGGTTCTGAGATTTTAAGAGTTTTAGAGATACTGTCCCATTGGGATGGATCTGGAGGACTGATGCGGCCGGTACAACCCCTGTTTACAGATGAGCAAGCAACCTCTAGGGCATTTTGGGAACCATCCAGCTCATGAATCAGTTGTGTCTCTATGTTTTGCTCCTTCCCTCCTGCCACCCCAAGGCTGTGTGATGCTGTTTGTTGAGTGTGGTGCTTTGGCTGGTGCTGTTTGAGTATGGCAGTTGCACGGCCAGCTTCTGGGTCACATATCTCCATGTCCTCAGTAAGAGGCGACACAGTCACCATGTTCATTTGGAGGCTTTGCAGCAGGGAGCCACCCAGCTGCAGGCAGCTATGGGACCTCTCAAATCTTCCCTGTAACAATTAGTCTCAGTGGATTTTGAGGTAACCAGATACCTGAGTCACAGCTTGTCAGGAGGAAGGGTATCATTTGGCTCAGAGTTTCAGAGGTTGTAGTCCATACAGCTGGCTGCATTGCTTCTGGGCTTCTGGTGAGGCAGAACATCCCGGTGGGAAGCACACGGTGGTACAGAGCTGCTCCCCTCATGGTGATGGGACAGTGGAGAGGGAGAACAGGTGCCAGTGGACTTCTTTCTTTTCCACTTTTGTTCCATCACGGCCCCACCCTGTTGGATGGTGCCACTTGCATTCGAGGTGGGTCTCACTCAGTTTGTTGTCCCACATACCAAACATCCCTGGAAACACACTCCCAGACACACCTGGAAGTGAGCTTTACTAGTTTTCCAGGCAGTTTCCTCAATCCAATCAAGTTGACAATCAAGATGAACCATCACAGGTGGGATACGAAAGTCTTGCCAGGGTGCTAGTGGCACCTGGGAACCTTCTGGAATTCTGAGACTGGGCTGGGAGGAATGAGGTTGGAAAGGTTGAGGAATAAGGAAGCACTCTCAGTGGTCTGAGGTTAGATCTTCAGTCCCCTTGTGCCTGTACTGACCATAACTTCTAAACCAATGAGTGGGCATTTTATTCTCATTGGGTAAAATATATTAAATTATGTCTATTGAATCAGAAATAATTTAGTAACAGTAGGAAGCACTTATATAGCACTTTTTATTTCCAGACACTCTTCTAAACACTTGACATTTACTTGCTTATTTAATCCTCACAACAGGTAGTGCCCATTTTGTAGATGGAGAAACCAAGTCACAGAAATAATTTCTGGAGTGTCAACAAGCCAGGGAGTAGCAGAGCCAGGGTTTATATTCATGCCATCTCTTTTCAGAGTCAAAGAAGAAGAAGAAGAAGTAGAAAAGCTGTTGTGTTGTCTGGTTGGCCTCAAATTTGTAATCCCCTTGCCTCAGCTTCCCAAGTAGCTGGTACTATGGGCATGTAGTATTCCTGGATCCAGAGCCCAAGTTCTGAGCTACTAGCTGCTGCCCCTACAGTGTTCTTTCTTACCCCATGTGCTATGGTTTGCCCCCACCACAAGTGATGTTGAAATTTGATCCTTAATGTAACAGAGTTGAGAGTTGGCGGGACCTGTAAGAGATGAGTAAGGTAGGCTGAGGGGCTCCACCATTAATCCATGAATGGAAAACACTTTTCTTGAGAGACTGGACTAGGTTTTATGGAAGTGAGTTGGGTCTCAAGGGACTGATTAGTTACTGTGAGAGTGGATTGGAAGGCACTCTGTATTTTTGACTTCTTATACATGTATCTTCATCATTGCTCCAGTGCTCCTGGGGTGTGATGCCATCCTCCGTGTGACCCTCCCCAGAAGCTAAGCAGACGTTGGTCCTATGCTCTTGGATTTCTAGAACTGTGAGTTAACATAAACCTCTTTCCTTTATAGATCACCCAGCCTTTGGGCATTTTGTCATAGCAACACGAAATGGACTGAGACACTATCTTATAAAGGGAAAATAGAGGACTCCCCTCAGCCCCTTCAGCTCTGGTACTTTTCTCACAAATTCGTCTGCACACCCAGTGTGTGCTGCAGACAGCCTTTGCTTTCATGTAGCAGTTGTGAAGAGAGGAGGTGAGAGAAAGGATGAGAAGCAGAGGAGGGCCAGGGAAGCTATGCGCAGCTGTCCTTTCTCTACATTCCTCCCTCCTGTATCCCAGCTGCTTGTCTGTGAAGCTGGAAGGCTGATTTTCAAGCAGCTCCCCTGAGAATCGTCCCTTTGCTTCTGAGAGCAGACTTTCCTGGGTCTGACCGAGCTATCTGACGGGAGATGCAGTAGTGAGAGGGGAAGGAAAAGCAGTGGTGCCCCACCTTCTACAGCCAGTGTTATGTCTGTTCTCAGGTCCCTGCAGTCCATGGTGGGAGATAAGGCTGAGACCAGTCAAGGTGTGAGGATGTTCTGACAGCTTTCAGAGAAACCACTGTGTTGTAGCGCTGGTAGATTAGAAGAGAGCAGTTTTCACTAACTCAGGTCACTGTGATGTTGAGGGGAAGGAGAACTTGACCAAGGTACACCTGGGACCTTGACCAACAATCAGAGACACTCCGAGAAGGGACCCACACCTCTTTTTTTTCAGGCATGTTCCATGTTTCCTTGTGATTGGCATTTTTGCAGAAATCCCATGAGACAGAGTTCTTGCATGCTCATAACCCTTCCATAATTAGTTGTTTTAACCTCTCTCTCCTTAAATAAAAGGTCAGCTTCCTGAGAGCGGAGAGGGCCTGGGGCAGACCCATGGTGAGCACCGAATAACCCTTAGACGAAGGGATAAATAAAAAGTGGACAGAAGAGGTAGAAAGATCTTCACCTGTGACCTGGAATGCAATGGGAATGTCTCTGAACTATTTTAAATTGCTACCACCCACACAGTCTACCCTGAACCTCTGATTCCCCTTAAACTTGTTCTATCCCCTTCTAACATTCTTTGTAATTGGCTTATTATTGTACATATTGTTTGCTGTCCTAGCCCGTTCCTATCTCACACTGGAACACATGTGCCTCAAAGGCAAGGAGTTTTTCTTCTGTTTTTGACATGTCCTGAATACTTACTTTAAAAAAAAAAATTGCGAGGATACAACCCTGTGCCTCACACATGCCAGACAAGTGCTCTATCCCTGAGCTGCACCCCAGCCCTCCAGATACTTAGAAACAGTGCCTGATATGTGCTTCATAAATATTTGTCAAGTGAACGAGGGGATGAAAGTACTGCACAGCACTTAGATGTTGCCACCTGTCCCTGGGAGTCTCCTTGAGCACAGTGCGTCTTGTGCCTGGAGTCTAAGGAGAGGGGAAGGTCTGCCTCCTCTGAGAGGTGCCCGAATTGTCTGGCTGCCTGCCTGGGCCCTGCGTTGTCCTCGTATCTTCCTTGGCATTGAAGCAGGGTCACCTCCATACCTCATGACACCTCAGAGACAAAAGAGCTCTCCAGAATCTCCTGGCAGAGCCATGAGCCACAGGCACAGGCCCTGGAGGTTGACAGGTAGTGAGTGGAGCTGTTCCCGGCCCAGAGATTTTGGAGCCTGTGATCTGACTGCATTACCCGTTCCTGTCCGGCCCCCACAGTCTGCTCCCACCCTATGGGCTGGGAGAAGTGGAGGAATGCCTTGTTGAGCAACAGAGGGCTGAGGTGAAATCCCTGTTTACTCAGACACCATTGTCTGGTCTTGCAACTGGGACCCCACTCACAAGTTTTAATCTGGGGTGGTCACAGCTGTCTCCACCCTTAGAGTAGTAGTAGGGCTGCTGCTTCTTGTTACCCTGAGGGTAAAGTACAGACCCAAATTCTCAGCCCCATGAGTCACACATCCAGTTGTGTACTTGATGTTTCTACACAGCCTGTTCAAAACTGCTCCATGCTTGGGCTCCGCCCCCAGTTTGGGGCCACTGCCATTCTCAGTTCAAGAGTGTGACAAATCGGTGATTCCAGTGTCTTGCCCAAAACCCTCAAGAACTTTGACTCTTCTTTCTCTCTCCCATCACTTATGTGGGAAAAGCACATATCTCTTTTTGCAAAACATATTTTGAAAAAAAACCAAAAAACAAAAACCCACCACCTCACCTCACTCACTCCAGACGGAACATGGCCACCATCCTGATGTCCAAGGTTTACTGTGGTCACCTCCTCCTCCCCAGTTTGTTTTTAAATAATGAGTGTGGTCATGTGCTTCTGATTAGCCCACCCTGATGACAGAGTAAAAGTGGAGGGAGCCCTCACCGTGGCCCACAAGGCAGTAGAAAATGTTTGGAAAAGAGGAATCCATCTGTATTGGACATGTACAGACTCTTTTTTCTTTGTCATTATTCCCTAACAATACACAGCGTTGACATTGTATTAGGAATTGGAAGTGAGCTAGAGATTATTTAAAGTGTGTAGGTTATATGCTAATTCTGCAGTATTTTATAAGAAGGATTTGAGCACCTGTGGGTTTTGATATCCGAGAGCCATCCTGGAACTAATTCTTCACAGATTCCGAGTGATAACTGTATATATAATGTTCGGTACAACAGTTTCAAGCTTTCACTGGGGATCTCGGGACATGTCTCCTGAGGACGAGAGGAGACTGCTGTTTTGTTTTGTCTGTTTCTTCCAGGTAGACGTTGTCAGAGTCTAAGGGACCCACCTTTGTTTCATTAGAGATGACCTGATTAGAGAAGTGAGTGATCCTGCCCAAGTTTGCAGGTTGCTGAGATAATTCCCAGGGCCGCCAGGGTTCAGGGCTCCTGTCACTTTACCCCCAGCGGAGTGATCATTTGGGAGGTTGCACATGCAGGGACATTACGCCTCACTGCTCTCAGCGGGTCCTTACTTGGAACTGACATGGAAGGTAGAGGCTTGGAATTGTTTGTGGTGGAGCGAGTTGGCAGGAAGGTGTGAGCTTCTCTGCAGGGATGAGGTACAGAGAGGCTGAGGGGTTCATCTTGTTAAGAGCAACTTGTGTGGAGAATGGGATGTTGGGAAGAAGGAAAGGAAGAGAGAAGAAATCGCCCTGAGAATGGATGGAATGGTGGGGCCAGAGTTATACACTTAATCTGGACGCCTAAGGCTTGGGGACCCCAAAAGATTCCTTGGCACATGGCCAAGGAGGAGCCACAGTGAGCGTCCAGGGTGCAGCTGTGGCTATAAAGGTGACCAGTTTGCTGTTGGGAAGACTGAGGAGAAGAGGTTTTGAGACACTCCTCAGCTGGGGGAGGTGACATTTTGCCCCCTCCTACCCTCTTTCAGACTGATGAAGGTGTTTTGTTAGGAGCCTGTGGCTGGGTTTTTGCTCCATGCTACCTTCCTATACACCCATCAGTCCTACTGGGACTCCCTCCCTGGTCCTTCCCTCTTCTGGCTGGTGACTCACTCAGCTCTTGTGCAACAACCTGGCTCTCCATCTTCAAGAAGAGCTGTTTTCCTTCATGCCATAAACTCCTCTCCTGATTTATGTCTTTTCATTTGGGTTAATGCTTTCCACATTTAGGTCTGGAGATTAGTGTGTGACTCATTGTTGCAACCACCAAAACCCCAGTACCCAGCTTGGTCTGGTGCAGAGAGAGCAGCCAGCCAGAAAGCCACACAGACAGGGGACAGCTTGGAGATTTGCCCCTTAGCCTGTCTGGTCTGCAGCTGGCTCAGACCCTCTGGTCTCCCTGCCCTTAAGGTGGAGTCTTGAGTGAAGAGACAGCCCCCATCTCCGGCTTGCTGAAGACTTAGTTCCAGGCCAGTTTACTGCGAAGGGCACACATCTTGTAATGGTGTGAAGAGGAATTGCCCCAAGCCTGTGACTTCCTGTTGAAGAAGCCTTTTATCAGGAAGGGACAGGCAGTTGTAGGGTGTGAAAAAATCTCTCTGGCTTTGAAAGCTATCATGTGACACTTTGTGTGTGTGTGTGTGTGTGTGTGTGTGTGTGTGTGTGTGTGTTTTCTCTTTAGAACTAATATTATCTCTGGTCTGCAGCTGGCTCAGACCCTCTGGTCTCCCTGCCCTTAAGGTGGAGTCTTGAGTGAAGAGACAGCCCCCATCTCCGGCTTGCTGAAGACTTAGTTCCAGGCCAGTTTACTGCGAAGGGCACACATCTTGTAATGGTGTGAAGAGGAATTGCCCCAAGCCTGTGACTTCCTGTTGAAGAAGCCTTTTATCAGGAAGGGACAGGCAGTTGTAGGGTGTGAAAAAATCTCTCTGGCTTTGAAAGCTATCATGTGACACTTTGTGTGTGTGTGTGTGTGTGTGTGTGTGTGTGTGTGTTTTCTCTTTAGAACAATAATATTACCTTTGTTGCTATGGCATTGTGGGGGTGGCATACTGGAGGCAGCCCGGGTGCAGGTTGGTGTCTGGTGTCCAAAGTGACTATCAGAAGGCAGCCATAAGACTTGCTTTCATTTTCTTCCCTGGAGTGAAAGCTGACAGATCTTTCAGTGGTGGTGATGTTTGCTTTGCCTTTAAGAGACTGCTGGGGTGTCCACCTGAATCAGAAATACAGCCCTTATTTCCAGAGTTCGAGTGCAATCTAATTCACTAAGGGGCAGGTGTCTGGGACGTCGTATTAGGCTCCCCAGTGACAAGGACAGACACGCCTTAAGCAGAGAAATGGAGCTCGATACCCATGGCACCCTGGAAGCTCAGGGCTGGTGTGCCCCTGACAGGTGCTCAGATTGTAGCATCAGTGGAGAGAAGTGTTTAGGGTGTATTGTAAACCTTTGGTTCAATATACAGCACAAAAGTGTATAAATGTTCCTGCGTATAAGATGGGATTACATCTTGATAAGCCCCATCATAAGTTGAAAATATCATTCTGTCAAGTAAAATATCATTACTGTACGTGGCCTACCAAGCACTCTAGGTGAGCAGCTCAGCATACCCTAGGGTCAGTTTCCCCTTGTGATTATGCAGTAACTGAGACCTGGGTCTTCTGCTGCTGCTGCCTATCGTAAGATAGAGGACCATACTGCCTACCACTTAGTCCAGGGAAAGGTCAAAACCCAAAGTTCTAAGTATGGTCTGTTCAGAATGCATATTGTACACCATGGTAAAGCCAAAAACTCCTTAGGTAGCCTAAGCAGGGGCTTATCTATATCTTTTTGTTGTTGTTGTTGTTAATTTTATGCTTAATGAACAGGTAATTTATGCTCAGGCTAGATACCTGAAAGCTACCACAGAACTTAGGATGACAAGTTGGGCTCCCTCTCAGCCTTGTCTTTCCTGTGTCTCTTCTCTTCCTTAGAGACAAACAGGTCACCACTTTACTGTGGCTGCTTCTAGAAACAATGCAGGGATTTACAATTATGCATGTTCTTTTGTTTTCCTTAGCTCAGGCATCAATTTTCTTAATATTGGTGCCCCCCATACTTCTGTACTCTGCCGCCTGCTGCTGTTTTTTATTTATTTGTGTATTTATTTGGAATGCTGGAGTTGGAATGCCGACTCTGAGCATGCCAGGCAAGCAAGCTACCACTGAGCCACACCCCCCAGCCCAAGTACTGCTGTTTAACATTGTGTAATAGGGCCGGGGATTTAGCTCAGTGGTTCTGCCGCCTGCCTCGCAAGAGCAAGGACCCGAGTTCGATACCTCACGCCCCCCCCATTGTATAATATACCTTGGAGTTTAGTCAATAAAGTCCTCCTTTTTAATGCCTCTTGACTCATTGCACCAATGGCACGGTTGTTGCTAATCTTTTCCTATTACCTCTGCCTGTTGCTGGTGTGGGTAACCGTGTAGATCCATGGATATGCACGTGTGGGCGGATGTCTTTGAAGGGTAAACTCCTGAGGCTCAGTGGCTGCAGGGCAAGGCTCTGTGTGTGTAATGTTGATGGCAGCGGCCGATTGCCTCCAGCGGGACAGGTTTAGGGTACTCCTCTACCAGCAGCAGGTGGCTGTGTCTGTTTCTCCACAGTTTTGCCATCTTAGTGTGTCTTCAGAGTTTAAAACTGCGGCTCAGAAAGGTCTGCCTTTGCTCTCTCTTGAAGTTGTCTGCCATGTCTCCCCCCAATTATTGTCTGGGGAGTGAGTAAATGGGGATCTTGCCTGTGTCCTGAGGACCCTTAGGGGTCCCCCTTCCCTTTTTGTCCTTCCGTGTGCTTGGTTATGCTCCTTGAAGGCTGCTGGGTTGTTCAACACATGTTTAGGTCTCAAGGGAGGTCTCTTTTTCAACGTCTGAATTTTTTCCTGGATGTAACACTGCTCTGTTTTCTACATGGGGCTTCCCTTATCTTTTTCTGCTTCCTCCTTTCTAAGTTTTATCTGCCCACATCTCTGCATAGGTCCTATCATTATTTTATAGTGTCCACCCGTTTCTTCTGCTTTTTACACTCCAGAGATACAGTCTTTTCAGTGAAGAGCCACATGCCTCTGGATGCCACTCCTAGCTGTACGTCTTAGGACCCACTCTCAAGAGTGAATTCCAAGGTGGGACTGGGTGTGGCTGCAGCATCTCTCTTCCCCTGAAATGTTCCGCAGAGATGTCCCAAACTGGCACAGTCCATTCAAACTTTCTATGAAGATAGAAACATTCTGCACTCCTGCTGCCCAACACAGAGGCCTAAGAAGCACTTAGGATGTGGCTAACGTAACTGGGTCTTTAGTTTAATCTAATTTGAATTAATTTATATTTAAACAGCCATATGTGCCCAATGTTGACTATGTTGAACCATGTGGTTCTGAGCTGTGCCTTTTTAGGATGGGCATAAGGGGATAAGAGTCTCAGAAGCAAAATATGTCTGGCCTGGGCTTTTCTAAGTCAAGGCACAACAGTGATTCTTCCTTAGGGACCTGACTTATTTGGGAACGCATATGTTTTCCCCTACTGTAAACAGTTAGGATGAGGCTGCCAGGCACAAGGAAGATCCCAAATTTCAACTTGGAGTTTGAGGAACTTTGATATCCTGTGGTATATACTTGGTAGGCAATGAGCTAGGCATTGCAGACACTGTGACCAAGCAGATTAGCTCTGTCCAAATGAACATTCAGTGCTGATTTGTAATACCTGAGTTGAACACAAATGTGTGACTGAAGTATAAATCATGATCCTCAAGTACATAGAAATTTACCTTGTAGCATTAGTGGGAGAGGTGTATTAGCTTCCTGCGGCTGCTGTAGCAAAGGCCACCAACTCAGTGACTAAAGTAACAAATTTCTCTACTCAGAGTTCCAAAGATCTGAAGTCTGAAGTAAATCTTATGAGGCTAAAAAGGCAAGGTGTGGGAATGGTTAACTCTGCAGGTCCTGAGAGAATACCGTTCCTTTCCTCTTCCATCTTTGGTTATGTGACTCATGGCCACATTATGTAGCCTTTTATCCCCATTTCCAGTCTCATACTGGCTTCTTCTCACTTTGACACCCACCCCCCAAGCGCTAGGGATTGAACCAAGGTGTCTTAGTCATTTTCTTTGTCACTGAGACATAGTAGTCAACATCTATAACCTAAAGAAGTTAATTTTGTCTCACAGTTTCAGAAGTTACAATTCATGATCTGCTGGCTCATACACAGAACCAGCATGGTGGAAGGGGCCTGTGGAGGAAAAGCTGCTCACTCCTGGTGTGGAGAAAGCATAGAGCAAGGGGAGGAGCTGAGGAGGGGGAGACACCCTTCCAGGTTGCACCCCAGGACCCACCTCTTCTGGCCAAGCTCCACCTCCTAATAGTGCCCTCAACTGCCCAGCTCAGCCCTGGAATCCACCAGTGAGCACAGTGGCCCCAGGATCCACTTGTCTTCCACACATGAAAATTTTTGGAGATAACCACGATCTAAACCTCAGCCCTTTTTATTTTTTATTTTGAGACAAAATCTTATGAAGTTGGGGCTGGGGATTTAGCTCAGTGGTTCCGCCACCTGCCTCGCAAGCACCAGGACCGGAGTTCGATCCCTGGTACCAAAAAGAAAAAAAACAAAAACAAAACTTAGTTGCCCATACTGAGCTTGAACTTTTGATCTGCTTGCCTCAGCTTCATGAGTAGATAGGATTATGACCCTTGCCTTTTTTATCTTCCTCTTGGAAGTACCCTTGTGATTGGATTTAGGACCTAACTGTTAATCCAGCCTAGCTCCCCATATCAGAATCCCTAGTTTAGTACACCTCGTGAAAGTCCCTTTTGCCGCCATATAAGGTAACATTTGTAGGTTCTGGTTATTAAGATTGGAACGTTTGGGGTTCCATTTTATCGGCCCATCACAGAGAGTTCTTTTCAATAATTGAAGAAGAGCAAGTTCATTCAAGAGAAAGTTATGAAGCAAATCATTCACTCCCTGGTTCTGGGTATAGGGATCTGGGCAGAAGCTGCCCACTCACATTGAAGGACTGATATTCTAAAGCAGCGGGTCTCAAATTTGCTGAGAATCAGAATCACCTAGAGAACATGAGAAATGTGGAAAGGCCTCAAACTCTTATTTCAGTGAGCCTGGACCTGTGTGTTCAGCAAATTCACTCAGGAGGGGAATCTAGAGAACTGTTGCTCTTAAGTGTGCTCTCAGAGACGATCTGTGTACCTTCATGTGGGAGGTGAGTAAGTGTGAAAGCCAGGCTGCAGGCAGGAAGTGCTGGGAGGATCCAAGGAGGGGCCAGTGTCTCGGGAGGAGCTGCCATGCTGCCGGAGCCACACCTGGAAGGCCAGAGGAGGTGTGGCTTCCTTAAGAGAGAAGTAGGGCAACTATTCCAAGCAGAGGGAAAAGTCTTACCAGCAGCACCGAGGTAAGTGTGCCGCCTTGGGGGACATGGAGGCCGTCTGAGACCAGAAGGCTTGGAGATGGAGAATTGATCTGAGAAGATGAATATTAACAGGAGTAATGTGCTAGTGTTTGCACAGGTGACTAGAGGGCAGGCAGGAGTAATGTTCTGTATGTAGCACTGTTGGGGTAGAGTGAATGGAGGCCCACACTGAGTGGTAGCAGGAACAGTGAGAAAACAGTTAGTAGCTGTGAGAGATTTGAGAGGAAATATAAATAGGACATGGGTCAACAACCTGTTAATGCACAAGGAGCTGAGTGTGTGAGGCAGCTTGTTCCATGGGCACAAGTCAAGGAGCTGGGATGCAGTGGTCAGTACGATCAAGTTCCCAGATTTCCTAAGTATGCATTGGGGTGGGGTGACATGGCGTGGCAGAGTTAGGCAATAAGCAGATAAACACAAATAAACAAGGAAAGCCTTAGCTGGTGGTAAGTGCTCTGGAGAGTTACACACACTCTTGGGATTGGGAGTGGCTGGGTGGCTTCTTTAGAGTGAGTGCTTAGGAAAGGCCTCTCTGAGCAGGTGACATTTAAGCAGATGACTGGGTGCCAGGAAGGAGCTGGCCATGGGAAGAGATAGGGGACAGCATTCCAGGCAGAGACGCTAGCAAGTACAAGTGCATAAGGCAGCATTGAACTTGCTCTGTCCACGGAACAACTCCAGAGGCAAGGTCCAGGAGGTCTTTTGAACTGATGAGAATGTTCTGTATGTGCCTCTGCCTCATGTAGCGTTTGAGCAGTTGCAGTGGGGCTAGCAAAAAATGAAGAAAAAAAAAAAAACAGACAAAAACTGACGTTTTACATTTTGAGCCTGAATTAATTTTAACTTTAAATACTTGCATGTGCCTAGCATCTGTGTCAGACAGCACAGAGCTAGAAGGTCAGGGTGGCTGGCTGGAGGGGGAGAGGGGAAAATAACACAATAATGAGGTAGATGTAGACTTCGTGGCTTTGTGAGTTGGGGTAAATACTTTGGATTTTTTTTTTTTTTTTTTCCTGTGAGTAGTACAAAGTCTTTGGATGATTTTAGCTAGAAGATTAACGTGAGTTTTGTTGTTTTTGTTATTTGTTTTGTTTGAGTGGTGGGGTGGAATGGGGAATATGGAGTCTCACTGTAATGCCCTGGCCAGCCTCAAACCTTCTGGGGTCAAGCCATTCTTCTGCCTCAGCCTCTCCAAGAAGTTGGACTACATAAATGTATACCACTGTGCCTGACTGTCAGATTAATGTTTTATAAGTTTACTTCGGCTGTCATCTTAAGAATGAATTGTGGGGGATGAAAAGTAGAATCAGGAAGTTATCATAACAGTCTAGAGGAATGTTGATGATGCCCTTGATGATGGGATGGGAGCACTGGAGAGGAGAAATGTGGATGGATTCGGGGTGATTTTCAGAGATGGAATTGACGGAAGTTAGAGAATTGGATGTGAAAGGTAGGAGAACTTGATGATCCTAATCCTGAGGCTTAAGAAACAAGATGCATATTTATTAAATTGGGGTATGGAGAGCAGGTTTTGTTTTGTTTGGGGAAATAAGGAAAACAAGTTCTTGGTTAGATCTGTTAGATTCCTCCTGAGCATTCATGTAGACATGAGAAGAAACCAGGTGGCCGTGGGTCTAGAGAGCTTGGGAAGGTCAGGACTAGGGAATGGAAGATGTGCAAAGCTGTGAGTCAGGGTCAGATCACAAGAGTGTGAGTAGACGGAAAAGAAGAGGAGGGCCCAGGGATGCTGTGACTTAAGGTTAAGCTCAGGAGTAAGATCCAGAGAAGAAACTACTGAGAAAACACATGGATGCCCCAGAAGAAAAGAGAAGTCATGGTTTCCATCATGAAGGGAATACTAAATGTTACTGGTTGGCCAAGAACTATAGAAGAGACAAGTGTCCTTGGGTTTGGTGACCACTTGGGTTTGGAGGCCACTCATTGAGTCTTCAAGGAGAGCACGTTCAGTGGAGTGTATAGGAGAGATTCAGAGGTAAGAAAGTAGATACCATGACTCGTTGTGTAATACATTTGGTGAATTGTTTTGTTTTGTTTTTTGATGCTAGGGGTGGAACTGATGGCTCAGGCATGCTAGGCACACCCCAAGCCCTGGTAGGTAGCCTTAGGTAGGAGGAGGCCACTTCAGCCATTGTGATGGGAGAGAATGTTGAGAGTGTGGGCCCTAAGTGAATGGCATGGCATTTGGGTGTTGGGTTGCTATGCAGGTACTGTTGGATTATTTAGGGAAAGGTATCACATGGAATGATTGTTTTGAAAAATGGAAAACAAATCCACTGGGTAACTGTAATTGCTAGATGGCTTGAACTCTGCTTTTTAAATTTGAATGTACCAATGAATCACCTGGGGATTTGTTAAAATGAAGTCTGCATTTCCAACCAGCTCCCAAGTGGTGCTGCTGAACCTTGGACCTCACTTTGAGTAGCCAGACTTCACAGCTCTTCTTCAATGACAAACATAGGAAGACACCCACTTCCTGACACAGTGTCCAGAATATGCCTTGTTGTTTGCCCACTCACTTGCATTTAGGGCAGAGTAGCAAGTGTTGAATGTCTACTTGAGATTGTTGACCATCCATTTAAAGCAGGTCTTCTCAATGTTAGAATTGCCTGGGGGAATGTGAAAACAAACAGAAATAACAATAAAACAACATAAACCAGGGGCTAGGTATTTTGGTTGTGATTGTTGTGGGATGGACCTTAGCTATTCTACTTTTTGAAAGCTCTTCTGGTGATTCTGATGTTCACTCACACATGAGGAGCACTGGTTTAAAATATCAGGTCAAAGGGTCAGCCATGGGAGTAGGTAGCCAAGCTGGGGCGGAGGCAGGGCTTGTGCCTAATGTAGGCTCTTGCATACATAAACAAATTGAGTGACTTGAAGTAAGCATGCCAACGACATTCTTGCTGTTCAGTTTAATGTAGTTCCACCAAAGAAATGTGGTATCAGTTAGTGGCAGTAGTTTCCCCACCAAATTACTTTCTAAAACTTTACAATCCTGAGGTGACCCCAGAAACAAGGTCGGGAGCTTCTTGGGACATCTGGTCTACCATATACACAAGCTCACGAAGGACGGGAGCATTCAGACCTGATGAGGACGCTCACGTGGTTCTGCTAGTCCCAGGCCCCTTAGAAAAGTTTAAAGAATGCAGTCCACAGGCTAGAGTCCCTTGAGCACGGAGTCTGATCAAGGGCAAGGCTAGAACAATAAGGAAATTGAAAAACTTGGAGCTCAGCTTGTAAGATTGGCTTGTATCTTATTCAATTGCCAAAACTCATGAAGTCAAGGGCTAAAACATCTCAAGAAATGTGTGGGAGTGTCTGGAAGAGTCAGTGCTGACGGGAATAAGGAGGAGTTACAGTAAGTCTGTGGCCCTTAGTTTTAAATGGTAGCAACTCAAGTCAAAATGACTTAGCAACAACAAAAAAAATGTGGGGTAGCTGGGTAGCACACCCCTGTAATTGCCACTGTCTGGGAGGCTGAGGCAGGACTAGTCTAGGCAACGTAGTGACTTAGTGAGACCCTGTCTTAAAATAGAATATGTATAAAAAAGGCAGGGGATGTAGCTCATCGCAAAGGCCCTGGGTTCAATCCCCAATACCCCAAAAACCAAACCAAACCAAACAAAAGCAAACAAACAAACAAACAAAAAAACAACCAAAACAAAAAAAACTAGTGTGGGCGAAAGGCTTTTATTGACCCTCAAGTGAAAAGCCACAGATATGTATGTTATAGCCTTGGCTTCTTCTAGAGGTGTAGTAGGTACCCACAAAATGGCTCCCAAAGGGGTTGGGGAGTTAGCTCATTGGTGCTACCGCCTGCCTTGCAAGTACAAGATCCTGAGTTTGAGCCCAGTTACCCCCCCACCAAAAAAGGCTCCCAGTGATTCTTGCCTCCTTCATGCTAGGCACACCCCCAGCCCTGGTATCCTTTGTGGGCAGGAATTGGTGATTTATTTATAACCACAGAAGTGGTGAGATGTCACTTCTGAGAATTTTGGCCCTCGAGCCAGGTACAGTGGTGAATGGCCATAGTTCAGCTACTTAAAAGGCTGAGGCAGGATGGTTGCTTGAGCTCAGGAGTTCTAGACCAGCCAGGTAAATATAGTGAGACCCCCATTTCAAAACAACCCTCACCATTTTTCTTTTCTTTTCTTTTCTTTTTTTTTGAGCTGGGCATAATACTGTACAGTATGCCTGTAGTTCAGCTACTCTGGATATTGAAACAGAAGGATCACTTGAGCTCAAGAGTAGGCAACATAGTGAGATTCCCATTTCAAAGAAAAAGTACCCTTTGTTTCTTCTCCCTTGCCTTCTTGCCTGATGGTTCTGAGGGAAACTAGCTGCCATATTGTTGAGCTGTCCCACAAGAGACCTTCATGTGATAACAGCTAATGCCTTAGCAGCCACCTGAACGGGGTTGGAAGCAGATTCTCCTTCTGTGGCGGCTTGAGGAGCTGCAGCCCTGGCTGCCATCTTGACTGTAGCCTTGTAAGAGACCTGAATAAAGATCCATGTCTGGGAAAGCTGCCGAGACACCTGGTCCAGAAGCTGAGGTGGAAATGACTTGTTAAGCCACTAGGTTTTGGGCTAATGTGCTATGTAGCAATAAATGACTAATAAGAGAGGGAGAGGGAGAGAGAGAGAGAGCGAGCGAGAGACCAGGCAGATGATACAAACCATCTTTAGAGTATCTGGCATAAGATTTTGATCATGTGTACTAGGTAGGACACAAAGTTTCAGGGTAGGCTAGAAATTAATGAAATCAACTGCAAAAAATCAAGGTTGAGAGGAACCACATGTTGCTCATTTCAGTTCTTTAAATCTGAAAAGTCCATCAAGTCCTTTTATCCAAGTTTCCATTTCTTCTTCCAGAGCCTTTAGAACTAACAAGGAAGGGACTAGATGCATTTCAGCCGCCCCTTTTCTTCTTTCTCTTTTCATTCTTGGTCTTCTAGATAGGCGCTAAGGAGCTGGACTAATAAGCTCCAGTATTGCTCGGACTCGGCAGGAGGGAAGAGAGTCCTCCCTACAGTGTCCTCATTTTATGCCCTGGGGTGAGAGATGGAGGCTGATGCAAAGTCCAGTGAGTCTGGGAGTGAATTAACTACTGGTGTTCGTGGGCTTGGGGTGTGTCAGGTTAACAAGTGTAACTAGGTGGACCAAGCAAAGGAATCTAAAGATTGGCACACCGAGGACCAAGAAGCCCCAGGTGGGGGGGCATTGCTTCTTCTGTGGGATACCTAGGGTGATTCATCTCACACAGCCATGGAGATTCAGGGCCCTACTCATATTGAACTGTTGTGTGTGGAATTATTTGCATTGCTGTAAGAGGCTGTGCCCTGCTGGGGATGGTTCTCTTGCCTGTTGTATAGAGTGCTTCATCTGCTGTGTTGGATGTCTCTCCTAACCTCCACAAAAAATTATGTTGTGTGTGGGGATCAAGGAGCACAATTGCTTGTGAACGCAATAATCAGGAGGCTGAGACAGGAGTATCATGAGTTTGAGACCAGCCTGGATAACTTAGCAGGACTTTGTCTTAAAATAAAAATTAAGAAAAGGTGTGGGGATGTAACTTAGTGGAAGAACACTTGCCTAATATAGGCCAGGCCTTGAGTTCAACCCCCCGCACTGCCAACAAAAAAGCTCAGTTCATTCACTCCCTTTCTAGTGCAGGGGTAGGAAGCTAGCTTCTGCCACAGCCAGCCCAGAGCAGTAAAAAGATAATTTAGCACCGTGATCATGTTTAAACTTTTCACCGAAGAGAGAGATTTGGATGGCAGCCAGCTGCAGGCAGAGCTGTGACCTAAGCTTTGCTGGTGATGCCTGGCAGGGCCATGTGGAACCTGTTCTGGAGCTCCAGCTTGGAGGAAGAGGAGTAGGTGGCGGAGGAGGAATGCATGGAGCTCTGCACTGGGCTAGTAGAGCAAGTGCTATTTGGTAAACAAGGGCAGGGTGGGTGGGTGTGTTCCCTCCTCCCGAATACTTGCCAGTGACTCATAGGCTGCATTCCCAGGGGAAGATCAGTGGCCTTATTTCACAAGAGGAGGAAGAGATGGCTTAGAGAAGGTCTTGAAACTGGCTAATGGAGAAGTGGACATCAGGGTTCCGTCCCTTGCTTCCATGCTCCTGGCCACTGCTTTGACTTGCACTTAACTGATTTTGATTACTTGTGTTCAGAAGGAGGTAAGTGTCTGGCTGACCCTTGTGCCACTCGCTACACCTGTCATGCCTACTACAAGATATAATGCCACCTCCTCCTCTTCTTCTGCCATCTTGGCCACCGGGACAAGAAGTCTGGTGCACCCTTAGCAAACAAAGGCTTCTTTTCTGCTTGGTGCCTGAATCACCCCAAGCCACCCTGTCACCCTGTGTCCAACTGCTAAGTTTTTTCTGTGTAGTGAATGCAGAATAAACATCTGGGCAAAAAGGACACTAAAGGACAGCCTGAAAGAGGGTAGAAGGCAGCTGCACTTTTGTGTACGTAGGTAGGGAGTTGTGGCTAGAAGGGACTTTGACTTCAGTTGAGGAAGCCACCACCTGATTTCCTGGCCATTCAGCTGCACCCACCCCATGCATCCTTCATGCCCCAACTCACTCTTCATGCCATGTCTTCTGGTTGTCCAGCCACCCTCAGAAGTTTCCTGGGGAGAATAAAGAGGGACCGCATGAAGTGGACAGGTGCAGTGGGTGGCCCAGGAGTTTGGAGGCTCCTTGGGCTCTCCTACTTAAGAGTCCCATTGTATGTTTTTTACCTGTCCCCTCTGATCTGGCTGATGTATCCCTGGAGTGCTTGTCTGTAGATTTCAAATGAAGACATAGAACAATTTTGAGCCCATGTGTTTGTAAAAACTGTGAACCCTGGAAGGTAGCAAAAGAACTCCTGGAGGCCCTGGCTTAGGTCTTGAACCTGTGTCCCCTGAGAGTATCACTTGGCTGATGCCCCCAGTGTGTTCTAATTGTCCTGGATTTTGGGGGCAAGCTTTTGTGCCTTGGGTCCTCTCCGTGGTGCTGCTGTTCATTTTTGCCCTGGGAACATGGCAATTTGTAAAGGCTGTCCCTGGCAGTTCCCCGAGGAACCCAATGGGAGAGCATTGCTTCTTCTGGATCATCTTCTTGCTTCACAGTTCAAAAGTACTGAGTGATCTCCTGGGTAAGTTACAGAGATGACAGGGAGAGGCCATTGTAGCCTGTGGTCTTGTTTGGGCAAACCAGTTGAAAAACACCTAACTGGGTTAAGTAGATGCAGGATGTTATGGGGCCTCAGAGATGGTAGAGGAAAGGGTGGATATTTCACAGAGCAGAAAAGAAAGAGTAGGGGCCCCAGATCCCCGAGAGGGAAGGCAGTTCAGGCTTAGGGATCAGCATGAGCCGAGGCAGAATGGTGTCAAAGAATGCATGGGAATTAAATAAGGTAACTTGCTGAAATGGCATTTGTGTTTTTGACTTAGAAGCTGTCTGGCCTGGCTGAGGGTTAGTGTCGGGGTGAGAGGATGAGGAAGAAAGTTGAAGTTTTTGATGGGATCTTTTCTAATGCACATATTGGAAAACCAGCTCAATATGATTTAAGCAGAAAAGGGAGTGTTTTGAACTCTGGTAGGGATCCACAGAACATGTGGCTCTTGGATCCATAAGTTCTAATTATGTTATGGATGTTCTTGAGCTGCTCTAGCCTCCCACCCAATTTAGGCCAACCTTCAGGTTGAAGACTGGCAACTCCAGACTGGCTTCCTTCCTGCTTGAGGCCTCAGCAAAAGAGAGCTGCTCTTCCCATAACGTCCTAAGGTTAAATCCCATTGAATTGGGTGACCCTTGGAATTAGATACTGTAGTTGAGGATGGAGTGGGCTCATTGGTTGGGTGATGGGCTCTAGCCTTGGGTCAGCAGCTTGAGGGGTGTTATCTATACCTGAAAATAGAGAGGTGAGGCTCTCCGTAGGAAAATGGGGTTGCATCTCCATTTGGAAAATGGAGGGGGTTAGGGGAGTGTGAAGGAGGTGAAAGCAACAGATTGACCACTGATTCAGCAAAAATGTTACAGGTCCTCGAAGGAGCTGGGATTGTGTTTTGCATGCATTGCAAAGCCTATCTTCATAGGTTGATCAGATGGACCCTCTCTCTTTTTTTTATTCATTAAGTTTATTGATACATTTTAGGTATACAATATGATGACATTCGCCATCAGGAATTTGTGCCTTTACATGGTAGAGCTTGGTTCTTATTTAGACCCTGTCTTGGCTAACAGAAAAGGGGTTCTTTTGTGCTAGGGGGATTAATGTGTGTGGGACTAAAGTTGGAGAGATTTTGGATGTTGAATAAATGGGACTTAGTTGGTAAGTGGTTGACTAGGGGAATTTGATAAATGGAAAACACAAAGATTTCAGCTTTGGTTTGGGCTTCTAGGGGCCATATATGAAGAAAAAAAAAATATATATATATGGCAGCAAGCGGTGGGGGCAGATAGAATTTTGTTTTGGACATCGAGAATCTGTGGTGTCAGTGGACTATGAGTATCAGAATGGATGTAGTTTATGAAACTGTCAGGGTCCTCATGCAGAAGTGGGGGTAGCCTGTAGGGATGCCACAAAAGGAGCAGATGAGGAACTTGTGTGAGACTTTAGTGTGTAGCGAACACACTTGGAGTTGTCTAGAGCAGAAAGGGATGAGGATGAGCAGAAAGCAGAGGGAAGAAGGGACTTGACAGAATCCTTCATCTTACAAATGAAGGGAATGTGTCTGAGAGGTTTGCGTCTGGGAGAGTTGGAGTTGGGGCACGTGGTCAGAGGCATCACAGTGACAGTACTTGCCAGAGCCACTGAGCTGTGCATTCAAAGGATGCACTTTACTGTAAATAAATTGTACCCCTGTAAATTGGACTTAAAACAATCTTCATAGCAGCATAGTTGATAATAGCAACAAAAATGGAAACAATCCAATCACCCACGGGCAGCATAATGGATACATAAATTACGTTCTCCTCACATAATGGGATCATATTCAGTGAAGAAAAACTGAGGAAAACAAAGAAATCAGAGATATATGCAATCTTTGTACAGATCAATCTTACAGATAATTGAAAGAAGCAGCCGGGGATTTAGCTCAGTGGTTTGGTGGCCTGCCTTGCAAGCGGAAGGACCCGAGTTCAATCCCTGGTACCCCCCCCTCCAAAAAACAAGCAAAACTCAAAAATATATATTTATCCCAGTATGGTTAAATTAGGATGAAGCTCAAAAACATGCAAAATTGAAAATTACTGTATTTAGGGATGTGTACGTAAGAGATATAACAGTTAATTTTAGGAAGGTCAGGATAGCATTTAGTTCTGGGATAAAGGAAGGAACATTTAGGTGGCTACATGATGTTTGTAATTATTAAACCACACACACACGCACACACACACACACAATTTTTTGGTACAATTTGGGAGTTTTATATTATATTGTCTAGTAGGAAAAGGTTTTAAAGACCTAGCAGGAAATACTAATGTGTTGATAGTTTACGTGGCAGGTGTAGTTCTCTCACACTCCTTGTCACAGTCAGTCTCCACAACAGCCTTGTAAAGCAGGTACTGTTATCATCCTCAGCACATGAGGAGACCGAAGCACAGAGATACGAAGAGGTTTGCTCAGAGAGTAGTACAGCCGGAACTTGAACCAAAGTGGTCTGGTTCCAGAGCCTTGCTCTTTAAGGGTGAGAAGATGAATTTGCATGTGGTCACCCTGGGGTCCCAGGTGATCTTGGAGGACAGATCAGCTGAGTGGTGAGAGGTCAGAGGTACATTGCCGGAAATGGACGTGAAGGAGAATAAGACAGCTGTCTGGGAGGCTGAGGTAGGAGGATTGCAAGTTTAAGGCCAGCCTGGGAAACTTCGTGACTTAGTGAGACCCTGTGTCACAATAAAAGAATTTTAAAAAGGATGGGGATTATAGCTCAGTGTGAAAGTCTTGAAAAGTCTGCTGTGATTCTGATGGGCTTTCCTTTGTTATGTGATTTGTTTCTTTTCTCTTACGGCTTGTAGTATTTTGTTCTTCTGTTGGGTGTCTGGGATCTTGATTATCATTGCCAAAAAAAAAAAAAAAAAAAAAAAAAAAAAAAAAAAAAAAAAAAAAAAAAAACAATAAACTACCAAAAAACTAAAGCAAAACACGTGAGGTGACAGACTGTATCTTCTACCTCTTGCTATGCCCAGATGGTGCTTACAAAGCCCTTTCACTTGCTGTTTTATCGAATCCTCTTAACACTGACGTGAGGTAGATTTTTAGCATCCCCCTTAAAAAGATCCTGTCAGATCCCATGGTTGGCCCAAGTGCAGCGCTAGGAGACTGTGAAGGGACCGGAGCTCTGATCTTACACTTGTAAAAAGTCTGAATTCTTAAGATTTTGTGCTAATGTTGTGACCTTGAGCTCCCTGACTTCTGGCAGCCAAGCCTCTGTCCTTCAGGAATGACCCAGCTGTGCATTTAGGGAGATGCCAGGTGTTTTCTCTCCTCTTAGAAAGTGGGTGCATGCAGGATGTGGCTGCTTAGTGCCTGCCAGGACTGATTGAGTGTCTGGGAAACAAGAGCTGTCTGTTTTGGAGTCATTGCCTTAGGGCAGTGTAGCCCCTGGCCCCTGGGTCATACTCTGCTTGGGTTCCTGGCTGCTGTTCTGAGCTCTCTTCTCTGCCTTGGAAGAGGGATATACCTGCAGCGGTCCCACACATGCCTTCCACTTAGGGCATGGGTCAAGGGTGTGTTCCCATTTCTCTGCTTCCTGTGCCAGAATGGGACCCTGACGAACCTTTCCTAAGAGAGCACTGATCCCCATCCAGTTTCAGAGGAGTCACTAAACAGCACAGGATTTAAATAAGACTTTTTAATCACATGCTGACATACCTGATAATGTTTGGTGGAAAATGGCATCATTTAACATCAAATCTTTTTTTTTTTCTTTTTATTGAGGTTATTGGTACAATCTAGGTATACAATACAATTACATTCATCATTGGGATTCTGTACCTTTACATAATAGGTCTTGATTCTCATTTTTCCCCTTGTCCCTGCCCTCCCTTCACCCCCTCCTCCCCTCCACATTTACAAACACTTTATTTCCATTTTTTCCGTTTCTCATATTTTTTTCCTCTCCCTTATTACCTTTCCCCCACCCTTCCCACTTTCCCTACACCTTTAGCCCTTTACTTACTATTTCACATTATTAATTATCTCATTAGGATCCTGTGTACTATTGTAGTTTTTCACACCAGAGAAACTATTCGGTATTTCAGTTAAAGAAATCTCTGTATGAACATTAAAAATAGGGAATCCTAAAATAAAACTAAAAAGGAAAGTAAAAGAGAAAAGGCAATGATGTAACATCAAAATAATCCTTAATTCTGGAGATGAAAATGGTCCCTGAACATATTTAAATTGCTTCTCGCTCTTATAGTCTTATCTTCTTTTTTTCATTATTTAGAGAATACTTTATTAGTTTCTGTAATCAAACCCACGTAGATATGACCTTACATATTTAGTACGATGTGTTATCCCTGTGCACATGGAAAAAAATAAAAATAAAAATAAATTAACATTGCTAGACCAATATGGTTGTCCATTTCTGTACAATGC
>NW_022900925.1:7766770-7767305 GCF_012274545.1 Fukomys damarensis
TGGACACTGACCACCTGTGGTAGTCACTAGTCTATCACCCTTAAATCATTTGAATTAAATTGAAATCAAGAAGCAGTCCAGAACATGTCTTCAGTGAACAAACTTTTCATTATAGTATATTTACCATTTAATGGCTCAGACAGAGCGAGGATGCAAGACCCCTGATCTCAGTTAGCTGATTGCTGAACCTATGACCCTGACTGACCTCGGGCCGCAAGGATATGACTTTTTCCAAAGTTGGCAGCGCTGTTAAAGTTTCCCAAAATTCAATTTATATATATGTGTGTGTGTGCGTGTGTGTGTATATATATAAAGGCTAATAATAGTATGTTATGCATTGATAGCAGCAACAGCTTTTCCAGGTTCTGCAGTCATCTGAACAAAATTATAGACATTCAGCACATTCCGTTAAAAAAAAAAAACAAAGAAAAGAATAATATCCAGACAACAGCAAAGTTCTGTTGCTGTTGTGGTACCTGGCACCATTTTTTCTATTAGCCTCGTAATCATCATCTGGAAAGAGAACATTCTAGAG
>NW_022900925.1:7769078-7770166 GCF_012274545.1 Fukomys damarensis
GTTTCCCACGCCCTTTCTTTAAAGATGTTCAAAGTTGGGAACTCAGAAAAATACCCTTGATGACCACCTCTGTCTTTGCAGAGTGGGTCAAGAGACTTGCACAGTCAGGAGGTCTGAGAGTGCGGGGGGTGGGATTATGGGGGTTCAGGGGCACCCGCGCGGCTACCTTCCCAGCGCTTGAGCGATGACTGCTGGGTCGGGAGCAGGCATGGTTCTCCTTCCCGGTGGATCGGTCTGTCTTTGCAGAGTGGGTCCAAAGACTTGCACAGTCAGGAGGTCTGAGAGTGCGGGGGGTGGGATTATGGGGGTTCAGGGGCACCCGCGCGGCTACCTTCCCAGCGCTTGAGCGATGACTGCTGGGTCGGGAGCAGGCATGGTTCTCCTTCCCGCGGTGGATCGGGGCCGGGCCTTCCTCCTGGCACTTGAGCGATGGCGGCTGGGTCGGGAGCAGGCGTGGTTCTCCTTCCAGCAGTGGATCAGGCCAGCCTACCTTCCCAGCGCTTGAGCGATAGCGGCTTTGTCTGCAAATAAGATTGCTACCCCTGTTTTTTTCTGGGCTCCTGTCACATGGAGAATTGTTTTCTATCATTTCACTTTCAGGCTATGGGCTTCTTTTTGCACTAGGTGTGTTTCTTGTATACAACATATTATTGGATTTTGCTTCTTATTCCATTTTGCCAGTCTATTTCTCTTGATTGGTGAGTTGAAGCCATTGACTTTGCTGGTTATAACTGATATGTATTGACTTATTATTGACATGTTATTGGCCTTTTGTTGACTCTTTTTATTTTTTAATCTTCTTTTAATTTCTTGCCTTGCGTATTTGATTTGCTCTGTTGGGCCTCATGGTGTTGTTGCCTTCATTGTCTTTTTCTAGGATCTTGTTTAGAATTGCTTGTAGTGCTGGTTTGGTATTCATGTAGTTTCTCAGGTGTTCTTTGTCATAGAAGTGTCTTATTTCCCCCTCCATTTTGAAAGAGAGTTTTGCTGGATACATCAGTCTAGGTTGGAAGTTGTTCTCTTTTAGAACTTGAAATATCTCATTCCAGCCTCTCCTTGCCCCAAGGATTTGTGGTGAAAAGTCTGCT
>NW_022900925.1:7771765-7778945 GCF_012274545.1 Fukomys damarensis
CTCTATTATAGGTTTCCCACGCCCTTTCTTTAAAGATGTTCAAAGTTGGGAACTCAGAAAAATACCCTTGATGACCACCTCTGTCTTTGCAGAGTGGGTCCAAAGACTTGCACAGTCAGGCGGTCTGAGAGCGCGGGGTGGGATTATGTAGGGGGGATTGAACTTGGGTCCTTGTACTTGGTAGGCAGGTGGGGGAACCACTGAGCTAAATCCCTGTCCCTACAGCGTTATTTATATAAGGTACATAGAGAAGGCTTGGGAGAGATGCATTAAAATCCTAACAGGAATTTGATTTTTTTTTTTTTTTTTTTTTTTTTTTTTTTTGTACTGGGGATTGAACTTGGGTCCTTGTACTTGGTAGGCAGGTGGGGGAACCACTGAGCTAAATCCCTGTCCCTACAGCGTTATTTATATAAGGTACATAGAGAAGGCTTGGGAGAGATGCATTAAAATCCTAACAGTGGAATTTGATTGCCCTTTTTC
Source organism: Fukomys damarensis (assembly GCF_012274545.1). Classification (NCBI taxonomy): domain Eukaryota; kingdom Metazoa; phylum Chordata; class Mammalia; order Rodentia; family Bathyergidae; genus Fukomys; species Fukomys damarensis. Next base: position 7,772,249 of record NW_022900925.1, read on the forward strand.
CCTTTTTAATCTTGTATTATAATAAACTCTTTTAGGCTTGCTCTTCAGGACCTGTAGACACAGGATTTTACTCTGAGGAAGGATGGTGTCCATTGAAGAGTTTTGGGTTGGGGTATGACATAGTTTTTTTTTAAACTGAAGTAAAATTCACTTAACACAAAACCAACCTTTTATCCCAGCACTCTGGAAGACTGAGACAGGAGGACTGCAAATTTAAGCCCAGCCTGGGCAACATAGCGATTTAGTAAGAGAGACCCTGTCTCAAAATTAAAAAAAGAAAATTAACAAACTGCCAGAGATAGAGCTCAGTGGGTGGATCCTGGGTTCAATCCCAGGTACTGAAACTTAGTTCAAACTGAGGGCTTAAAGAGCCTATGAAACTCATGGTCTTCAAAGACTTTTTAAAAAATGTCTGTTCTCTCAAACTTTAGGAGGAATGTTGTTTGGTTTTAGGATGGGAATGGCTGTACTTCCCCTGGTGGCTTAATTTATCTCAAAGACACCAAAGATTGTGTGACCAGGACTTTCTCATTCCATGCTGGCTGCAAAGCTCCAAGCCAAATTTGAGATCCATCTCTTGTGCTGGGGATCGTACTCTGGAGACCATAGCTCATCCAGTCCTCACTTTTTTTTTTTTTCTTTTCTCCTCACTTAATTTTGTACTCTGGGTGGCTGCATTAGGGAAAACACAGCATGGAACTGTTCTCTGATCTCCTGTCTAATCCTGATAGTCTCAGAGAAGCTGGGTTTCAGTCCGAGCCCTCCCCACCTGCCAGCCTTTCCCCACTCAGATGTATCACCTGTGAAGCTAATATTCCTGCCCTTGGTTTTGTGTGCACTCTGCATTTGCCCTTCCCTTCCAGCATGGGAAGCAACCAGTCCAGAAATAGGCAGTACGCAGTATGCCGTGTAATTAAGGATGATTTATTTCCCTGCTAAAGATACCAGGCCGTGTGAGGTTTTACTTCTGGGCTGAGGCTTGTGAGAAGATGCCCAGTAATTAGTACCGCGTAGAACCGCCTCTCTGCCTCTGGCCTGCATAGTTTTAATGAGAGTCAGAGAATGGCCAAGGCATTTCATTTTGGAACTTTGGGTCCCTTTTTACTAAGCCCTTTGTTAGTGTGGTGGTGCACACCTGTAATCCCAGCACTCAGGAGGCTGAGGCAGGAGGATTGCTGTAAGTTTGAGGCCAACATGGGCTACACAGTGAGTACAAGGCCAGCCTGAACTATAGTATGACTCTGTCTCAAAAAACAAAATAAAACACGAAAAATAAATAAATACCTTTGTTGGCTCTGCTTAGAGAGTGGGCATTTTAGAGCTGAGAAAGAGTTTGCCTGGGCCAGGCCAGTTGGGTCTTCTACCCACTGCTCTGTCCCTCCTAAAGTCACCTCACAGCCTGTCTGATTGGGGCCCTAATAGAGCCACAGTTGTGCCAGCTCATTTATTCATCCCTATATTTTTTAAAGCACCAGTTACTTTTTTTTTCCCTTTTAGAAGTTGAGCACCCTAATCCAAAAATTCAGAAATCCCAAATGTTCTAAAATTGGAACATTTTCAATCACTGAGGTGATGCCACAAGTAGAAAATTCCACACCATGAAACTTAGTTTCATGTACAAAATTATTGGGAGTACTGTGTAAAATTACCTTCCAGCTGTTTGTATATGGTTATATATTAAACATAAATGAGTTTCGCGTTTAGACTTGTTTCTAGTCCCTATGATATATTTTGTTATGTGGATACAAATATTTTAGAATCTGAAAAAAATAAAAAATCTAAAACACTTCTGGTCATGAGCATTTCAGATAGTCAACCCATATGTGCTGAAATTATATATAGTGTCCCAGTGTACATTTGGGGCAAAGTGGATCTGCTCTGGTTGATGCCAGGGTGGGCGTCCAGAGACCCTCTGTTGCCATCCACTCCTGGTACACAAGCTCTGCCTCCCTCCCAAATGCAGCACCTCATACACTTGATAGGTGTCTTTATTTTTAGTTTTTTTAAATGTGGGATTCTTAGAGACTGTGGGGTTTTAGTGCCCTAGAATTCATCACTGCTTCCTTTTCTCTTTGATAAACAGATCCGAAATGTTTATTTGTTTGTTTGTTTGGTACCAGGAATCAAACTCAGGACCTTGCGCTTATGAGGCAGGCAGCAGAACCACTGAGCTAAATCCCCGGCCCCCAAAATGTTGACTGTTCCCCAGGACCCTGTTGAGGTCTCTGTTTCAGAGCCCAGTGGTCACAGACTGGCTGTGTTGCAGCCGGTCCTCGATGATAAGGAAGACTTGCAAACTGAAGACAGCGTTCAAAAAGCTAGCTTGCTCCCTCAGCGACTCAGTCAGCCTTTCCGAGTGTCTGCTGAGGGCTGTGGGAAACAGACACCCAGAGAACTTGGCCACTGTGTCTCAGGAGCGTACAAGCTCTTTGCTGAGCTCTGGGACAAAGCACACGCCATCCTCCAGCATAAGACCTTTCACGACAGGTGCTGATGAGGTGGGGTTGACTGAATTATCCTCAGAAAATGTCCTGGTCCAATTTTTCGACAGTTATGCTATTCTCAGGAAGGGGTAGTCTGTCTGACTCCCGTGCTGCTCTTGTGAATTGATGAATTAGGCTACCTCGGGCAGAGTGGGCTGACCTCATTCTTTAACCTGGCCAGTGGGGGAGATGTTACTTTGACTCCCTCTCTGATAATCTTTGCGGTTTCTCCTGTGCACACCTGAGATTTTTTTTTTTCTTTGTTCACTTTACTGACTCCCAAGTTACTAATGGGAAGCACAAGTTTTCCCTTTGCTTAAAGGGAAAAAAGATACAATTTATGTAGTAAGCACTGGATTTCATGGACTCCTACAGTATCTGATCTGACGATGGCCAGTGAAGGCCCTTTGAGAAATTGATAGAATCATTCAGTAATGTGGGAGGCTTCCAGGTTGGTCTGCTGGGATCCCACAGTTTCTGGGCCTTTTCTTTGTTGGTGCGTATGACTGCACCCAAGTCAGTCTGAGATTATATTCAGCCCACAGCAGGACCTGTCAGGATTGTTTCTTCTACACGCCACCCTTCAGGATTTATTAACAAGCTTTGGTCTGAAATCAGAATTCTGTACTTAGCAGCAGGTCTCACTGATTTTAACAGCTTGTGTAAATGCAAGTTTACTCCCTTTTCATGTCATGTTTAAATTCCCTATCCTAACTCTGGTCTTAACTCAGACTCTGTTACCATTCCCTCTCCTATTTAGAGAGCTCAGAACAGACCCAGTCTCCCTAAGCAGACCCATGCCAAGTTAGGAATGCCTTTTGAAATGGAAGGAGATCTGCTCTGATTCTCAGAGTCTCAGAGGGACACACAGAGACCCTATTTGTCTCCCAGATACAATCAGCACTGGAGTGCGCGCATTCTAGGCTGATGAGCTAATGAGTCTGGATGGGCTAGTGCAATGCCAAACCTGTGAGTCACTCTGTTACAGGTATGGACGAGGTGGAGAATGCTCTGTTGCCATGGCAACATGAACATTTGTTCCTCTCAAAGCAGAAAGAATTCACTTTACCCCTCTGAGATGAGGCTGTTTCCCACACTGTTCGTGTGTTTTCCCAAAGGCTGATCCTCTGCCTCTCCACGCGTCGACACTGTCATGTGGGAGGGTGTCCTGACCCAGTGTACGTAGTTGACACCGCCTGCCCTGCCTGTGGCAGCCAACGCTAAGTTGTGCCTCTGATGCCTAATTTGAAGTCGCACTGACAGCACTTTTTGGAGATGAGGCAGTGTGATGTAACAAGGACTAGGCTTTTAAAGTCAGGTTTAGCTCAAGTTCTGGCTCTGTCACTGAGCCGCTCTGTGACCTTGGGAAAATGTATTTCTGCTTCAGCTTTCATGTCCTTGTGGGTAAACCAGGGTAATCCCTACTTCACTAGGCTATTGGAAAGATGCAATTAAAGTGTGTTCAGGTTTTCTTTCATTCTGTCTCCCTGCAGCCCTGGGGATTAAGGTAAGAAAGTCAAGGATCCGGAGAAGTTAGCTAGATAGCTGACCCGTCCGGGGACGTTTGTCTGTCATTCAGAACACTAGACTGGGGGTTTTGTATAACTTGGGTCAGCTGGATGATGGTCACACAAAGTTCTTCCGATGCAAACCTGAATAACTGATGCTGGGTGATATAAGGAAAGTAGAATTTATTGCAAAGATACCGAAAACACCCCCTTACCCCCCAAATACGCTAGAAAACCTCAATACAGATAGAAATCTGGTCAGCTGTGGTGGTCCCCCAAATACGCTAGAAAACCTCAATACAGATAGAAATCTGGTCAGCTGTGGTGGCACACACCTGTAATCCCAGTACTCTTGGGAGGATAGGCCAGGAGGATCGAAAATTTGAGTCCAGACTTGGCAACTTAGATTCTTAGTGAGACTGTGTCTCAAAATAAAGGGGGAGGGGCTGAATGTGTAGCTCAGTATGGAGGCCCTGTTTCAGTCCACTATACTGTTTAGAGAGAGAGAGGAAAAAAAAAATAGAAATCAAGTGCTCAGCTGTATGAAGCCAGTAAGTGGGCATCACAAGAACAGTTTTATAGCAAAAATACCATGAGCAGGTTTGTGGTTGGATGGTTGGCTTCTCTGGCCCATGATTCAGAATGTCTACACAGGGGCCTGGGGTTTAGCTCAGTGGTTCTGCTGCCTGCCTCATAAGTTCAAGGTCCGGAGTTTGATCCTGGGTACCAGAACAAAACAAAACGAAACAACCCCGAAACTTCATAGTCAGAATGTCTACACAGCTCATCGGGAGGCAAGAATAGGTCACACACCTGCACCCGTGCTCTTGAATCTGGCTTCTTTTGTACAAGATAATGTCAAACGTTCGTCCACATTTTTGTACCAGTGGCTCGTTTCTTTTTAATGCTAAGTAGAATTCCATTAGTTGAATTTACTGTAATTTATTTATCCATCTGCCAGTTGATGGGCATTTGGGTCGTTTCCAGTTTTTAGCTATTCTGATTAGATCTGCTGTGCACATTTATGTACAAGGCTTTGGATATACTTTCATTTTTTTCTGGCATAAGTATCTAGGAAGGAAATTACTTGATCACATGGCAGGTGTATGTTTAACTTTATAAGAAGTGGCAAAAATTATTTTTCCAAGTGGTTGCTTTAATTTACTCATCACAGATAGCAATGTTATGTGTATTAGGGTTCACCAGAGGAATATATTTAATATACAAATATAATGAATATAATTATATACAGAATATATAATATTGCTTTATATAAAGGACTTACTAGGTGGGCTTACAATGGCTGCTGGCAGAATCAGGGGTGTTAGAATGCGAAAGGGTTGTCTGTGCAATGGAGAGCTGGAGGATCCAACAAAAATGCACGGCTGGAGTCCAGCACGAGTCTGTGTTGGAAAGCCAAAGGGTCTGCATTGGAAGGTTGAAGGAACTATAGAGACAAATGTCCGAAGACAGTGGCAGAGACCAGAGCTCGTACAAAAGAGGAAAGGAGGAGACTTCCTTCTCCTTTCCTTTTTTATTCCATTCAGGCTATAACCCTAGTGGTTAGTGCCACCCCTATCCGGGGTGAATCTGAGTATGTGACCTACACGCCAGTCTTCCAGAGGCACTAGTCTGCTAGGTAGTTCTTACCTAAGTAAAGTCCACCGCTAGCAACTAATGGTCACAGTATGAGCTTTCAGTTGTTTTTATTGTTGCCAACATTAAAAAAAAATTTTTATTTGCTATTCGAGTATACATGAAGCAGTTTCTCATCGTGCTTTTATCATGCATTTTCCTGAAAATTGATGGCATTGAGCATTTTTCATGTGCTTATCACCATCTCAGGATTCAGCAGTATTAACATTTTCCAAATATCAGTTAGAAATAATACATCACTTGGCATTAAAAATCTCTGTGTTCTTCCCATTCTTTTTCCTAGTCTCCTCTCCATGGAGGTGAACACTGTTGTGTTCGGTTTGTATGTTCCATGAGCGTGTTTTAAATTTTTATTAGCATTTAGATATCCCTAATAGTATTGAGCAATATCTTCTGTTTTAAAAGTTACCCAAGTGTACTGTAATAGATTTATCCTGTTGCAGTTTGTTTGTTTGCTTTTGCCAAACATCATGTTTTCGAAGTTTATCTATATCGATACCTGTAGAACGAGTTCATTTTAACCGTTGCATAGTTTTTTACTATGTGCCTATTCCACATACCCCACATTTGCTCTTCCTGGTGCATGTTGCAGTATTTATCCTTTGTGTCTCTCGTTGGAGAGTTGTGTGTGTATTCCTCAGGGGCTAGATGCCTAGAGGGAGAGTATCCCAGCCTGAATACTCACATCTGGACTTGCCTCAATAGTGCCAAATTTCAAAGAGGGTTTGCAAATATATCCTGCCGCCCACAGAGCACAATAAGAATTTCCATTTGCCTTGCCAAACACGTCAGACTTCGTGCTTTCAACATTTGAATGAAGCGCTTACACCTTGGATTTAAATTTCATTTGCATGTCTTTTATGGCTGCTGAGGTTGTGTGTGTTTTTCATGTTTATTTACCATTTGGATTTCCTCTATTGAAAGTTTCCTGTACCTACTCTGCTCATTTTTCTGTGGTGTTGTCTTTTAATCATTGTTTTAACGTACTGATATATTTTGTCACACAAGAAGTTTGTCATTGTAATCTAACTTATAACTTCATGGACTATG